>NC_081416.1:154526292-154636292 GCF_949786415.1 Peromyscus eremicus | reverse complement strand
AGCTACACACAAGGTGACTTTTGTCTCCTGAGCCTCTAAAGACTCAGATGCCCACCTCAAGTGCTGATGGAGTACAGGCCAGCCAGATGCTAAGAAATGAGGACTGTCTCAATCATTCATCTCACTCCTTGAATGACATGGGCAATCCCAGGCCCTTGCCAGCTGAGCAGCCATTGGGGGATGACATTAGTGCCCCAGTGGTGCCCTACTCCCTTGGGAATGACCCAATGAACATCACCTGTTCCTACCCTGCATTTTCATAGCATTTGGTTGATATAGTCATGATGGTGTCAGAATGTCCCTCCTCACCCTTTCCTCATTCCGTCCTTCTACAGACTACTCAACTTGGTCTAGGCTCTGTGGTGACCACTCAGGATGTATCTCTGAGAGAAAAATCTTTGCTCATGAGAGGAGGGCTATGGTGATATTTTATTTGTACTGAAATGTGATTTTATTTGTATATTAATAAATAAAGTTGCCTGGAGGTCAGAGCTAATAGCAAGCCATAGCAGAGCCAGGCATTGGTGGCGCACACCTTTAATCCCAGCTCTTGGGAGCCAGAGCTAGGCGGATCTCTGTGTATTCAAGGATACAGCCAGCATGGAGACACACACCTTTAATCTCAATACCAACCATAGAAGACCTGGAGGTCTGTACATACAGGCAGTGACTAGGAGGGCATGTGGTTGGGTTTACAACCAATGAGAAGGCAGAACAGAAAGTCTATATAAAGACAAACACACAGGAAGTAGTTCTCTCTTGGCTGAAGAGGATAGCTGCAGGAGTGAAGGGTAAGGCTCTTAGTTCTGACCTCTTGGGCTTTCATCTTTGCATTGGGTCTGTGTTTCTTATTTAATAAGATGGTTACTTCTACAGAGGGCAGGCTATGGATTTCTTAAGTGCAGAACGCTCACAAGGTGCCTTGTGCATAGTATGTGGGTTGTCTTATGCCTAGTAGGTGGGGTGCTTTGTGCTCAGGAGGTAGAGTGCCTTGTGTCTAATAAGTGGGGAGCCTTGTGCCTAGTAGAGGGGTGGTTGCCTTGTGCCTAGTAGATGGGTAGTTGCCTTGTGCCTAGTAGGTGGGTGGTTCTTGTGTGAGTCTCTCTTCTTAGCACAGTGACAAAATACCCAACAGATGCAACTTCAGAGGGAGACTTTATTTTGGCTCTCAGGTTCAGAGGTCTCAGTCCATTGTGGCAGGGAAAGCTTGGCAGAGTACCTGTTTGGTGGCAGAAATGTGTGGTGGAGGTTTGTTCACATGGATCAGGAAGCAGGAATTGCGGCTGGAACTGTTACCGAAGGTTGGAGTCTGGGCCTGGTGTTTCCAGGTTCTTGGCCTCTCAGCCAAAGAACTGAAAATAAGGACTCACAGTGATCTGCAAGATACAAGGTAGCTTTACTCAGTGCCAAACCCAAGTACAGATTAAAGAGGATGTCAGGATGGACAGTGGGCAACAGCACAGAGAGTGCTCCAGGGCCTCGACTATTGTTTGGGGCTTCCTTTTATGGAGTTCAAAAGAAAGAGGGGCTGGTTATTACAGTTTGAGTGGGTTCCATTTTGACAGATAGATTAGATCGTATATTCATTTTTCCTACTGTGTATGTCTCTTCCCATAATGCTTCTGATTTTAGTCATATGCATGCCCAGTTATGCATAGGCATAATATGCTAAATAGGGGATTGTCCATAAATGGTTACCAGAGGACATAACTATATCTTATTGCACATGCATCCATAACCAGTTCAAGCTGGATCATCCCTCCCTTCTATTCTTCATAGTTGGATACATTGGGAAAACAATCAATAGAAACTCTAAATTTAATTGTTACCAGGACCAGGGGAAAATTATACTAATGTTCAGAGGTGGGAGTTTGTGTCGTCTGATGCAAGTTGTGGGGGTGAGCATGGGCTTTGAGCTTGCTAGGTGCATTGTTTGGAGAAGGGCGTGTGTGCACATGCAGGTAAAGACATTATTACAAGGGGGGTTATGTGTAACCCCAAACTATCTCCTACCTTAGTCTGCTTCAGAACCAGGGGCTGGTACATCTTCAAGGACCCTCTGCTAGTGACCTACTTCCACTAGTCAGGCTATCATCCCTGCATGTTTCAGCCTTCAAAATAGTAGCCCAAGCTGGATACCAAGTTATCAAAACACAAGCCTGATGAGGAGGGGGGTATCTCAGAGTTTAACAGCACACTGTAGCCAGGTGACTTTATTTTGCCTGGAGATATGTATATATATATTTGGTTTTTCAAGACAGAGTTTCTTTGTGTAACAGCACTGGCTGTCCTGGAACTCTCTCTGTAGACCAGGCTGGCCTCAAACGCATAGAGATCTGCCTGCTTCTGCCTCCTGAGTGCTGGGATTAAAAGTATACAAGCACACCAGGTCTGAAGATGTTTTAAGAAGCATAAAATCCATTATGACAATGAAATCTGTGATTTCCAAGTAAAAATTTGCTTTGAGAAGTTCAAGAAAAAAAGACAATTTAAGGAAATTCTACAGGGTGGGTGTGCCACTGCCCTGGTCCCAGGCAGGAGGCAACATATGAGAAGTACTCTGCCAGATGTCCTTGGCCTAGGGTGATAAGACAAAAAGGTAGATTACTGAATCTACTGTTAGAAGGCAACTACTGGTTTTAAGTATTTTAGATTGGATTGGATTTTTGTACATTGTATATAAATTTTGTATATTGATACAAATTTGAGATTAATTTTGTTAGAATATACTGTACATGTATTTCTGATCTTATTCAAGGTGCTGTACCTATACAGTTCATTTAACAATGTAATACAATTTACTAATCCTTGAAAGTTATTATTACCAACTAATTAGAATATAAAGAAATTAAAGTTAGTAGTTAGTTATTACAATTGCACTTGTAGTCATATTAGGTATGTTTTCAAAGTGAAGCAGAGATGTATTTTAGATAGACAGGTCATCTTCAAACACTTCAGAGATCTGCAGAATATGGCATTTAAGATGTTTTATTAATAACATAGATTTTTTCTTTTTTTTTTTTATGACAATGAGACATGTCTGCTCCTGGCAGCACCAGTCTACTTCAGAGAAAATGATGAGCATTCAAGAAACTCCACATGGAGTTTACGTTCATTGTGGCAAAAGTTAGCCACTAGGCAAGAAAGTGGCCTCGCATATACTGCTGACAGTATGCTGGACACAAAACGGACAAGCAGGACGCAAAAGAAAGGACTGTTGATACTTACCAAGACACAGTAGGACAGCCCTTCAGAAAATCCTGCTTCACAGAAAAGTCTGTCAGATATGTTAAGCCTGTGGGATGAAGATGATGCCCCAAAGTTGCAGAGAAACCTCAGGTGACTGTCCAGGCAGTCAGCTGTTTCTGTTATTTCTCAAAATTTTTGGAAGTCACTTGTTTGTACTTCCTCCTTACTCAGTTAATATTATTTCCTTCTTGGGTCTCTGAAAGAGTTGAAGATTAGATAGTTATAGTTTTCCTTGTTAAGAAATTAAAAAAAATTCACTAAAGAGGTGTAAAGTGTGTGAGTGTAAGAGGAATCAAAAGATAGCTTTCGGTTGGTAATACAAGTTAGGATAGAAAGTGAATTAGGTACATTTTAGACTCACCAAAATTGGGTAGATAATGGAATATTTTCTCTGAATTTGTCAAATGCAACTGGACTAGACATTGTTGATGTATTTATTGCTTGTATATATTGTATATAGTTATTGTACTTATTGTATATAATTTTTCTTATATTAGTTATAACTTTTTTATATTAGACAACAAAGGGGAAACGTGGTGATATATTGTGTTCCCCAAAATATTGTGCACCCTAATTAAGCTTATCTGAGGATTAGAGGAAAAAGCCAGCCATTATATTAAATATAGAAGTCAGGCAATGGTAGCACATGCCTTTTATCCTAGCGTTCGAGAGGCAGAGATCCACCTGAATCTCTGTGAGTTCAAGGCTACACTGGAGAACAGAGCCAGGCATGGTGACACATGCCTTTAATCCCAGCACTAACCATAGAGGTCTGGAGGTCTGTATAGACAGATAGGAAGTGATATAGCTGGGTGGAGAGAGGAAGTGAGATTGCAGAATAAAAAGGTATATAGGTGCGTGTGTACAGGAAGTAGATCTCTTAGGTGACTGAGGTATCTGTAATGTGAGGTTGGCTGTGGCTTTTTCTATTCTTCTGATCTCTCAGGTTTTTACCCTAATATCTGACTCCAGGTTTTTTTTTTATTAATAAGACCATTTAGCAATTCATTTGCACTAGGGTGTACTTGGACACCAGCTTTCTGGAAACAAAGGGTATTCTGTGTTCATCACAGATATTCCTATACCCCTGACTCAGGAGGGTTGGGCTGTGGACTCCTTGCCCATCCCGGACAGAAGTTGAGTCGGTCACCAAAGCCATTCTAGGATATTGCTACCTACTAGCTTCAGCTGAGGTAAACATCTACCTAGGAGATAATTTGGCCTGGGACCCTATTTGGTTTGGGGTTATGCATAACTCTTCTTGTAAAAGAGCTCTTAAGTAGTCTCTGCCTGCATGCGCTTACACACAGTTCTTTGAACAAATGCAACTAGCAACCTCAAAACCTATAGATATACCAGAAAGCAAATGTTGGGTGCCCCAAACTGTCATACTCTTGGTATGCCTTCCTCCCTCCATACTGACTTTTGCATCCAGGTACCAGGAATCACTAACTGGTACCCGGATCTTATGTCCCAACATCCCTGAGAAGAAAGGTTCCATCTCTTGGAGGTGACACTGTCCAACATCCTGTGTGGTGGGAGTGACTGAATGGTCAGCTCACAAAGTCAGACCTAAAGAAGCATAAAGAAAATTGCGGCCGGGCGGTGGTGGCGCACGCCTTTAATCCCAGTACTCGGGAGGCAGAGCCAGGCGGATCTCTGTGAGTTCGAGGCCAGCCTGGGCTACCAAGTGAGTCCCAGGAAAGGCTCAAAACTACACAGAGAAACCCTCTCTCAAAAAACAAAAAACAAAAAATAAAAAACAAAAAAAACAAAAAAAAGAAAATTGCCTAACTACAGGTAAATGGCTTTTTCAAACCCTCATATGCCAAGTGGTAGGAACTCAATCTAATCAATTCTGGGGAAGCACGGTTGGTTGGGGATTCCTCAGCTGTGTCCCCTGGAGGTGTGGGAGTGGCTGGTATCCAGACACTGGGGCCAGTTAAGCACCTTTCCGTGCTGCTGCCCACTCACTTTCCACTGCTCCATGATAGGTCTGTGTCTGGCAGCTCCTTACCCTGTGTTCTTCCGTCTGACTGGGCCTACTTCCCAAGTTGCTGGTTATCCTGTGTTCCTTTGCAGCTTCTGGCTGGGGCTGACAGGGATCTGGCTCTCTCAGCCTCCAGTGATCATTTCTTGTCTGCGTTTCCTTCTTAGCCTGGGGGTGCAAGAGTTCTGTGGGATAGTGGGAAGCCGAGTATAGGGTGAGATCCAGGTGTCCTCAGACACCCACAAAAGCTCGTCTTTTGTGGTAATTTGAATGAGAAATGTCCCTCATATGCTCAGATACTCGAACACTTGAGCTCTACTTTGTGGCGATGTTTGGAGAGGTTATGGGAGGTGTAGTCTTGTTAGAGGAGGTATATCACTAGGAGAAGTCTAATGTTTACAGTCTTGCCCCACCTCCTGTTTATTCCTTCTGCTTCCAGCTTGCTTGGGTTTGGAGATGTGAGTTCTCAACTATCTGCTTCTGCTGCTTGGAGCTATGCCTCCCTGCCATGACAAGCTCTTATGCATCTGGGACCATGAGCCCAAAGTAAATCACCTGGTCATGCCTTTTATTTTTAATCATAGTAACAGAAAAATAAGGAATACAACACTCTTGTATCAATAGACACAATATTGGGATGAAGCAACTTAGGAACCCTTGAGACCTATTCATTCCTATGGCCCTGCATCAGCCACCTTGGTCTCATGTTCAAGAGGTTCCATACTTCCCAAAACATCACCCACTAGCTGAGTATCAACACTGCATGATCCTGTGGAGGACTTGTCGCATTCTAACCATGAAGTCTCCAGATACATTTTGATGGGGTGATGGGAGCGCCCAGATTGCACACACCTCATTTTCTTCTCACCTATTTCTTAACTTTAGAAAGTCAGCCATGAGAACTTAGACCCTGTGCTTGCGGCTCTGCCATAGCAACAGACGCTTCCCAGGGTTTGTCTGGTCCGTAGAAGGTGTTTGGATTCTGGGCTTAGTTACTACAGATGTGCCCCAGGGTTGATGACTAGAAGCGTGAAGGATGCTGTGAAACTGTGATGAAAGGCACATAGGGTTTCACTGGGACCTACTGAGTGCCAAGAGCATGGAAGAGGAGAATATCACCACACTACTCCTGCCCTCAAACTGCTCCTGTAAACAAAAATTACAAGATCATATTTTGCATCTAGCTAGATGGGTAGATGGTTGGATAGGGGAACTGAGAGAAGTAGGAACACGTCACATATTTGTAAAGACAAGGGGGGGGGTGTTGGAGTGCTGTGTGCTATCTGTGACTGACACCGAGAAAGTAGGTCTGGTCTTGGAGTTGCTGCAAGATGACATGGTAAGCCCCGCCCACTTCTGTGTCTTGTTTTCCCTGTGGCTATCAGGCCCAGTTTAACCACACCACAGCCTGTGACCCCAGATACCTCCATGACTGGGTTGACAACCTACTTGGGTGCCTAAAAGGAAACAATGCAGGGTCCAAAAAGTATATGGGTCCTTGAGTGGCCCTTGCTTTCTAGGGATTGGGTACTTGAGGATTTTCTTGACCTAGGCGGTCTGGGATTAACTACTTTGTGATATCTCTATGGAGCAAGGGTTTGGTCATTGAGCAAAGCAAGCATTATGAGGAATCCACAGATGTGCTGCTCATGTGGGAATACTGCCGTTGTATATTCCAGATTTCCAAAGACAGCCAAAAAGCTAGGTCTAGTCCTGATATTCCAATCCCTACATCATGCCAGTCTTTCATTGCTGTGACAATATTCCTGAAAAAACAACCTGAAAGAGAGAGAGAGGATAGATAGATAGATGATAGATGGATGATAGATAGATAGATAGATAGATAGATAGATAGATGATAGATAGATAGATAGAAACACCAAACTCACTACCTATTGGACATTGGCTCCCACGTTTAGAGTTATCTTCCTCAGTTGCTGTTTAACATGCCAATCATCTGTGGAACCTACCTCACAAATGGGCCTGGAAGTGTGTTTTACTAATGATCTGGGGCGGGGAGGTGGGGTTCTCTTATCCAAATGAAAATTACAATCAAGGCCAACCATTAAACTCATGTGGTCCTACCTGAATGTCAAGTTCATCCATCCATGCATCCATCCATACATCCAGCATCCATGCATCCAGCATCCATGCATCCAGCATCCATGCATCCATCCATGCATCCATGCATCCATGCATGCATGCATCCATCCATCCATCCAATAAATATTTATAAAAGTCTCTGTGGCCAGATTGCTTACAACTACTTTTTATGCTTCTAGGAGTTCCCATTTGAAATGGACCCACAAACCAGTAAGGACACAGCCCTTGATTATAGCACACAACCCTCTCTTGGCTGAGAAGACAAGGTTCTCTTAAGGTCATGGGGCCCTTCCAAGCTGGCGGCTGTCAGGCTGGCTTTGGGAATAACGTGGGCTCTCGCTTAGGATCCAGCAGGCAGCCAGAGTCCTGGATTTCTGGGCTTTGGAAGCATGTGCTCTGCCTGTTGGGTTTGGAATACTTTCCTCTGGGCAGGGCCAAGTCTTTGCAAAGGAAAGAGGGTAGATCTAGGCAGCACCTCCTCTGTGCACCTGGCCAGGCAGCCCCTACGGAGTGGCCACCTCCTCGGCTGCAATAATTCATCGCAGGCGGGTTCATGGATGTACTTAAGAAAGAACGGATGATCTATTTTGTACACGCTCCTTAAAGGGATTCCATTTTAGCTCCAATTGTAGTTTTTACCTTTTTCAGGGGAATTTATTGACACAGTGCCTAGCTCAGCCCGAGTTTTCGGCATCACCCTTTTGTCTGCAAGCACACACAGCCGCGGCTTAATTTGTCATAGCCCTGGAGGTATCAGAACTAATGAGCTTTGTTTGAATAGACTTTTTCCAGTTCATCTAGCACACTTTGGGGTAATCACTCAGTTTCTGTTTGCTTCTGATCCGAGGCATTGTGGGAAATATAAGAAAATAATGGTTAAAAAAGCAGTATAAATTGGGAACAGCCACATTTTCTGTAAAGCCCTGAAGATGTGATTTTTTTAATTTCACCACTTATTGAAGTATTGAGAGTTCTCTAAGTACAACCATTACAATATAATATCGGGGGAGAATCTGATAAAATGCTATTTTTCAATTAGCTGGGAGTTTATGCTTGGCCCTTTTTAAGCAGCTCATAGCTAACAAATCTTTAAACAATCTAACCTCTTCAGGTTGGGAAGTGGACAGATAATAACCACGAACATAGAAGAGTGTGTCAGCATCGAGGCTTAAAAAATCTATTACTGGCATTACATACAGGAGCAGTTTTTACTGGCCAGGCAATTGCATTTTCGTTTCAATAAAACAGCCCCTCACTGTCCTTTGGTTACACCACCAAGCAGGTGGGAGAAAGGCTGGAAGCTGAACTTGGGGGTCCCTGCAGCACAGGCCATGAAGGTGTGGCATGGGGGCAGCTGGAGATGATCTGGGCTAGCAGGGCCGAGGATTGCATCTAGGGTAGGCTGGTGTTTTAATATTTTTTGGTTGAACCTACTGTGTTGGCTCCTAATGACCACGGTTAGGGTTTTACAGATGGCTGACATCTGAGGCTGGCTGGTTTGGGAATGGTGCTGTCTTCTCCGGGTGGAGGTTCACACTGAGTCCGCTGCACTGGTGCTGGGTGGAGGTTCACACTGAGTCCGCTGCACTGGTGCTGGGTGGAGGTTCACACTGAGTCCGCTGCACTGGTGCTGGGTGGAGGTTCACACTGAGTCCGCTGCACTGGTGCTGGGTGGAGGTTCACACTGAGTCTGCTGCACTGGTGCTGGGTGGAGGTTCACACTGAGTCTGCTGCACTGGTGCTGGGTGGAGGTTCACACTGAGTCTGCTGCACTGGTGCTGGGTGGAGGTTCACACTGAGTCCGCTGCACTGGTGCTGGGTGGAGGTTCACAAGGAGTCTGCTGCACTGGTGCTGGGTGGAGGTTCACACAGTGTCTGCTGCACTGGTGCTGGGTGGAGGTTCACATGGAGTCTGCTGCACTGGTGCTGGGTGGTGGAGGTTCACATGGAGTCTGCTGCACTGGTGCTGGGTGGTGGAGGTTCACATGGAGTCTGCTGCACTGGTGCTGGGTGGTGGAGGTTCACAGAATCCGCTGTACCTGTGAGAGGGTCTGCCTGTAGTTTGGACTTTGCCACTTGTAGATCTCTGAAAGAAGCAGGGAGATATGAGTCTTTCTCCACCAAAGATGTTGGGGTGCCCTTGCCCAGTGGGGGAAGAGCAGAGGGAGAGGGGGCAATTGTGTAATGGTGGAGAGGGCCTGGGTGGGGATGGGATCGGAGGGTTGGGCGAAGTTGCCATGTGGTAAAAGGTGTGCCAAGCAGGCTGCGAGGCTTGCTGGGTAAGTGTAGCACTCTGGGCCACTATTGCTCTTCCTTCCTCCCTCCCTCCCTCCCTTCCTTCCCTTCCTTTCTTTCTTTGACAGATTTTTGCAATATAGCTTAAGCTGACCTCATACTTGTGGCCCTACTGCCTATGCCTCTCAAAGACTTGGATCATACACATGTTGCACCATGCCAAGATCTTATGTTTTTTTTTTAAATTTTTTAAAAAAATTATTTATATTTATTTATTTATATTTAATATTGAACCTAGGTGGGAAGGCCTTGCACTTGTTAAGCAGGTAATCCATGGCTGAGCCATGCTTCCAACCCCTCACTGGGGGATTCTAGGCAGGGGCTCTACCACTGAACCACACCCCAGCCTCTCACTGGGAGATTCTAGGCAGATGCTCTACCATTATGCTATATTCTCAGCCCACACCATTACTTTGTGGTGTTCACAATCACTTTGTTCTGAATGGGGCAGGAATCATTAGCTCCATTTCCCAAGCATTCTGGAAGCCAAGACCTTGAAGCCTTAGGTCATTTGTACCTTGATCCTAAGTGGGCAGTTAAATGGCATGGCTTGCCTCTAGTACCCTTCCTCTTTATCTCACATCCGAACCCTTTTAGTGTTGTGCCTGTGAGGGTGGACACATATCACCACGAGCAGCCGCAGCAGCCTCAGTGAAGACCCGGCAGCCCCTGTGGATGCTGGGAAGCCGGGCCAAGCTTTTTAGGGTGGTTATGCTAGGTAGAGTGAGAAGGTCTGCTCTCCCTCTGGACCTGATCTGACATGAAGGAAGAAAGGCATGGTATCCAGGGAAGAGGAGCCCGGAGGACAGGCATCCAAGAGGAAGGAGAGGGGCGCTGAGGCTGAGAGTGGCGACAGACTGCTTGGCCTCTGGGGGTTCTTTGCTGCACCCCCAGCAATGCCAAGCTTGTGGCTTTGTTCTCAAGGAGCTTTTGGGAGTGACAGGAGACACCTTCTAGAGTCTGTCTGAGGATCCATCTTGAAGGGACAGAGTTGTCAGGTGAGATGGTGTGTGGGCAATGCACATGACCCCGACCCTAGGGAGCCGTGGAGGGTTCTGAGAGGAGAGAATATGGATCTCCTTTGCATTTAGTACTGTGAATGTGGAAGCTCAGAGAGGGACTGCCAATTTAGAGGTAGAAGTGAGGAGAAAGATATCCCGGACTTCGCATTTCATCTGTGCAGTGTACTGTCTGGAAGGATGTCTCAGCTGTTGCTGTGTGACAAGCCTCCTGAAAGCTTGGTGGCTTAGGCACATGGTCCTGTGGCTAGCTGGGGAGTCTGTGATCTGGGCCAGTTAGCTAGCCTCTGCTGGGCTCAGCTAGATACCTGTAGTTAGATGGCAGGGTGTTTGGCAGTTATTTTGGTCTTACTGGTCCAGGCATTACCTAGAAGTCACTTGGGCACCTGGACCCTTGTCTGCAGCACCTCTCATATGGGACAAGGAGTAGGTTGGCCAGTCAGCACAGACTCTGCCTTTGCTGCTTCAGCCATTGTGAGCTCCCTCTTTACCCCAAATCTCAGAAATTCTCCAGTGGTGGTTGTGCTATTATTACTTTTAGAACTGGCTATTTGTATAGTTTCTATTTGACAAAAATATTCAGGGGGAAATTCCACACCAGAAACACTCTTAATTTTCTTCTTAACAGCAGTTCCAGTGACCATGTTAAAGGAGACAGACTGCATGCATTTGCTGGTCCCCAAGGCCAACATCCCCCTGTTGTATCTGAGGCTATTCACCTGCATTGTCTCTTTGGAGCCTCAAAGGACATTATGAGAATGTTATTTTACTTCACTTTATGGCCAACAAGCCCTAAGGAGACCCAAGGAGGAGTTTGCCCAGTATCAACTGAGAGGTGAGGATTTCTGGATAGGGATGGCTTTCTTTTCACTCTACTACTTTGCTTACAATTCTGACTCATCATTGGAAGTGGCCCATTATGGTCATCATCTTTTTGAGCAAAACGTAGTTGTTGTTAAAGTAGCAACAAACAAGACATACTGCTCTTGGATAGAGATATTGTCTGAGAAGACAGAGCTTGGGTTGTGAAGTGTCGAATAGCTAGTTGGAAATGAAAATCACCCTATTTGCATTGTCCTCTCAAAGCCTCCTAAGAGGCACTGCCAAGTACAGAGTTAATGAAAAATGTCCCATGAACACCATCTTTCAGGAGCCTCTCTTCATTTGAATCAGGTCTGCTTCTTTTTGGAAAGATCTAGAGAGAGCCAAGCATATGTTTTCCAAACAACCATGCCCTGGAAAATGGTACTGCAGTTCTATGTTTGTTTCATCCATAGTTATCCAAACTGTGAAAATGCCATCTCTGTGTGTATAGATGCTGGGTGATATTGTCAATTTGAGAGGGTCCAGGATCATTTAGGAGATATACTTCTGGGCATTGCCTGTGAGAGATTGTATAGATTAGGGTAACTGGAGGTAGCAAAAGCCATCCAAAATATGGGCAGGATCATTCCATGGTCCAAAGTCCTAGATGACATAAAAAAGAGGAAGCTAGCTGAGTGCCAGCATTTATCTCTCTGCTTCCTGATTGCAGATGTGATGTGGCCAATGCCCGAGCACCTGACACCAGACCTCCCTCATGCCATGGTTCCCTTGAGTTGTGAACCAAAATAAATTCTTTTTTCCCTCAAGTTGCTTTTGTCACTGTATTTTATCACAACAGGAAAAGTAACCAAAACAGTATGATTAACCCCTGTAGCCCAGCAGATGGCTAGGCATGGCCCTGAGGTGCAGTTCTCTTCCTACAGTATCTACCTGTACAATAAAGCTCATTGAGAACTCAGCATGGCAAGCAGGTAGGCCCTGCCTTCAGGCTTGAAGATGTTTGGCCTTGCACAACATTGATAGCATCCCTTTTATGAACTTGGAGATAGTTGGGTGTTAATAGAGCCCTCCCCAACCCCTAGCCCTGTTCCATGAGGACAGAGTCTGTGCCCTGTGTAGCTGAAAGTTTTCTCCTGTGTCCTGTCTGGCCCACAGTCAGGACAAATCTCTCTCACCTGCTGGTCCTGCAGCCACTCGGACCCAAGTAAACACACAGAGGCTTATATTATTTACAAACTGTATGGCCATTAGCTCAAACTTATTACTGACTAGTTCTTACACTTAAATTAACCCATAATTCTTATTTATGTTTGACCACATGGCTTGGTACCTTTTCTCAGTTCTGCCTTCACATGTTGCTTCCTCTGTGTCTGGCTGGCGACTCCTTACTCAGCCTTCCTCTTCCCAGAATTCTCCTTGTGTGCTTATCCTGCCTATACTTCCTGCCTGGCTACTGGCCAATCAGCATCTTATTTATCAACCAATCAGAGCAACACATTCACAGCATGCAGAGCGACATCACCCATCAGTCCTGGGTTGGCATTCTTGTCTCAGGTTGGTCATTAAGCTGCTATGTGTCTTTCTGTAAGCCATGTCATCTCTCAGACCCTTTGTCTTCACGTTGAAGGCCATGTATTGACTAGGCAGGGCTGTCTTCTCCTTCTGGGAGGATTTGATTACTCAATTCATCTGTGACATTGTGGCTCACCAGGAGTGATAATCTGGATAGTCTAAACTGCCATCAATGGTTGTAGTTGGGCGTGATCCATAACAAGACAGACATTTAGTGAATGTCACATAATGAATTACTATGACTAAATTATGAATGCCCCATGGATGAAAAAAGCTATTGATAAACATTGCTCAAACTCACTCAAATTTGTGATTTTTTTTTGAGACAGGGTTTCTTTGTTTATCTTTGGCTGTCCTGGAACTCACTCTGTAGATCAGGCTGGCCTCAAACCTGCAGAGATCTGCCTGCCTCTGCCTCCTAAGTACTGGGCTTAAAGAATCCACCACCACTGCCTGCCAAATTTGTGATTATTTTATAAAATGATTTCTTAAGTTGTAAAGCTCCAGTGTTCTGATTCATAGATACAATAAGCAATACTGTTCTCTTAAAAATTTTTGTTTTCTTTTCAATACATTGAGCTTAAGGAATAGAGCCCTTTTGGTGAAGATTTTGCTGAGATACCTATGACTGGGTGGGAGACCTTGCATCACATGTTGTCTCCTCTTATTCTGGTTCAAGGATGCTGGTGGTGGATGCAGCCTGGGGCAGCAGCTCTCAGAGAGAGAGATAGGCCTCCAGCTTGCTCCTACCCTGCCTTGGAAGGCAGGTGTTTGTTTTTAGGGGCAACCAAGTGACATATGTATCATAAATAATATGTATGAAGATACAACCTACAGAACAAGGTGGGGGGATTGTAGCAAGCTTTCTTGTCTGACTATTTTTGAACTGCCAGCCCGCAGATAATGACCTGGAGACTTATTATTAATTATGAAACTTATCCTTAGCACAGGCTTTTCCCCAACTAGCTCTTATAACTTAATTAACCCATATTTTTACATTCTGCCCCATGGCTCGGCTACCTCTTCTTAGTACAGCACTTCCGACTTGCTCGAGTCTGCTGGTGAAATCACAAGCCTGGATTCCTCCTCCCAGTTTCTCTCTCTCTGCTTGGAAATCCCACCTATTCTTTCCTGTCCAGCCATTAGCCATTCAGTTTTTTATTACACCAATCACAGCAACACATCTTCACACAGTGTACAAACATCCCATACCAGGGGGTTTTAAATTTTTGCCTACTATTCATCTGATAGAGAGTTACTATCTAGAACATACAAGGAACTAAAAAAGTTACATGTCAAAAAATTCCCAATTTTTCAATCAATAAGTGAGCAAACAAACCAAATGGATAGTTATAATAATGAGGTGCAGATGGCCAATAAATGACTGGGAAGAAAAGCTTAGCATCTTCAGCCACCAGGGCACTACAAATCAAAACTACACTAAATGGCTGGAGATGTAGTTCAGTTGGTTGACTTCTTGCCTGGCTTACCTGAGACCCTATCAGTGTACTTGGCAAGTGAGTGTGGGAGATCAGAAATTTAAGGTCCATCCTTAGGTATAAGCAAGTTCAAGGCCAGCCTGGGCTACACAAGACTGCTTCAAAATAGGAAAAAAATTGACATTCAGTCTTATCTCAGTCACAATGGTTGTCATCAAGAAAACCAAGATGGTAAATGCTGGCCAGCAGACAGGGTGGGGCAACCTATTTCTGTTGGTCTGGTTCAGCTAAAAACAGAACTATGGTATGATCCAGCACTCCTGGGACATACCCATAGGCACCTAAGCATGCCACAGAGATAACTGCACAATCTTGTTTATGATTGCAGTGTTCTATATGGAATCAGTCCAGATGTCCCATGAAGAAGAATGAAAGAATGGCGTCTGCTGTGGGATGGTCTGTATGTCAAGTGTGTTGCTGATTGGTCAATAAATAAATCACTGATTGGCCAGTGGCCAGGCAGGAAGTATAGGCGGGACAAGGAGGAAAATAAAGCTGGGAAGTGGAAGGCTGAGTCAGAGAGACACTGCCAGCCACCACGATGACAAACAGCATGTGAAGATGCCGGTAAGCCACAAGCCACATGGCAAGGTATAGATTTATAGAAATGGATTAATTTAAGCTGTAAGAACAGTTAGCAAGAAGCCTGCCATGGCCATACAGTTTGTAACCAATATAAGTCTCTGTGTTTACTTGGTCGGGTCTGAGCGGCTGTGGAACTGGCAGGTGAGGGAGATTTGCCCTGACCGTGGGCCAGGCAGGAAAACTCCAGCTACAGGCGTCTGCAGGAAAACGGAGAGAATGAAGATCGTATTAAGTGGAACAAACCAGTCTCAGAAGAACACATTTTGTATGTGGATTCTAGACTAAAATGTAAAAGATAAACTGGAAGGGGGGTGATATAGGAAGTGGAAGGGGACAGTGGTGGTGATAAGAATGGGTAGCAGAGGAGTGAAGGTCCAGGACATTCGTGTCACAGTGCAGGCCATCAGCCTGTGCCATGAATATGTGTGAAGACGGTACAGACTAGTTCTGAAGAGGAATGCATCTGTTTGCGTCCTGGTGTGTGCTGTCAGTGGTCGGAAGCAACAGCACTAATGCATGGACTTCCCTGCTCCTTTACCTCACTTCCAGACCTCTCTGCACTGCCCATAGACTAGATGCTCCTTGGTGGGAGAAGCTTTGCACTCTGGTCTTCTGACAGCCTCCTAGGCCCTGTAAATGTATCATGCAGTTTGGACTGAGGTCTCAGAGAGTTTCCACCAGTTTTTTTGGAAGGGTGTTAATTTTATTTCTGCCCTACAGTGTACATTTGAGATTGGGGCTAACACTTGTCTCCATGCACCATCCATCATGGTCTTGTAAGTTAGAAAGAGAGAGAGACAGAGAGACACAGAGACAGAGAGACACACAGAGAGAGACAGAGACACAGAGACACAGAGAAGATTGATTCATTGTGGTGTTTATATGGGAACTTGACATCTTGAACTGTAAATTTAGTTCCTTGGGTACCTGCAAGGTGAGTAGTCAGCGCATTCTCCGCGTGCTCAAATACAAGCTCTGAGCTTCCGTGATTTCCACAAAGTGCCACAGCCATCACATTTGCCGTGATGTGTCCTGTGCACTTCCCACCTGGTGACTTCCTCAGCTGGAATAGATCTTAAGGATTGAACATGTCAGAACATGGAGAAGCCCAGGAGCGGACTATTTTCATGCGCAGCAATGGAGTCCAGACTGGTTTGAGAAGCTGTTTGTTTGGGTACCCAGAATGGCATCTGCTGCCTCTTCTCATTTTTTTTTTTTTTTTTTTGAGAGAGGGTTTCTCTTTGTAGCTTTGGAACCTGTTCTGGGACTCGCTCTGTAGACCAGGCTGGCCTTGAACTCACAAAGATCCGCCTGCCTCTGCCTCCCGAGTGCTGGGATTAAAGGCGTGCACCACCACTGCCCAGCTTCCTCTTCTCATTCTTAAGAACACTGGCCTGCCATATTCTTCTTCTTTTTGAGAACAGGGTCTTTCTATGTAGCCCAGGCTGACCTAAAACTCACTTTGTGGACCAGGCTGGCCTCAAATTCACAGAGATCCTCCTGCCTCTGCCTCCTGAGTGCTGGGATTAAAGGCATGTGCCACCACACCCATTGGCTTGAAGTTGAGAGCACACTGGCTGCAGAAGCAAGTACATCTTGCCTTCTCTACTGATTAAGTGTTCGTGGGCTGCTTCCAGCTATGGGAGAAGGGAGTCAGTCTAATGAGGGGCTGAGCCTAGGCTCAGTGAGCCAGGGACTGTGGCAAGGAGTAGATGGTGGGATTAGCACATTGGTATGTTCGTTTTAGATTAACAGCTTTTAGGTATTTATGTAACTTACTCCCCACCCCCAAATCCAAGGATTAATAAGCAAAAACACGTGGGTCCAGGCTGCCCCAGAAATTGAAAGCAACATGTAGTGAGCTGGCCTGAAACTACATGATCTCTCAGATTAGGCATCCATGTGATGGCAGAAACACTGGGCAGCCTGAGGCAGAAGGACTGAGTTTGAGGCTAGCCTGGGTTACAGAATGAGACACTGTCTCACCAAACCACACCAGGCAAACCTCTAAGGTTAGGACTCCACTGGACAGTGTGAGGCCAGGTTGTTGGGGAGCAGCTGTGTAAGGGAAGAGGAGTCAAAGGCTGTGATGTAGAGTCCTTCTGACTGCCATAGGCCACTACAACAGGAGAAAGCTGTCTAGAGAATTCAACAGTGAAAACATCTCTCTTCAGCAAAAGCACAGAATCGAGGCAATAATTAGGGACATCCTGGACTCTAGTTGGTCATCAAAACTGTTTATAATTGAGAATTTCATAGTGAACTTCATTATTTTGCACAATTAATACATGATAATAAAAATGCCTAATGCTGGGGGCATGGCTCAGTGGTAGAGCCCCTGCCTAGAATCCCCCAATGAGGGGCTGGGGTGTGGCTCAGTGGTAGAGCACCTGTTTAGAACTTACGAGTGAGGAGCTACTGTGTGATACAGTGGTAGAGCACCTGTCTAGAAGTCTCCAGTGAGGGGCTGGGGGCATGGCTCAGTGGCAGAACACTTGTCTAGAATGTCCAGGATCCAGTAGTCCATCCCCATCACCAGAGGAAAAAAATGTGTATGAAACAACAAAAAAAGAGTTTATATTTGGCCAGTAGAGTGTTCTTTGATGTGTTCTTAAAGTCCTATTCAACATTAAAAAGTGCAGTGATTTTTTCAAAGAATCCAGGTTTCCAATTTGCACTAAAAATTCTGTGTCTGGTTCCATGTGTGGACTTTTATTCACCGCAATGGCCATTTGAACGTGGGTGTAGCAGTCTGCCTCGAATGGAGTGTGATCAGGGGGTCACGCAGCTAATGTGAGCCACAGTCCTCACCACTCCCTTGTACCCCCGATTTGGGCCAGTTGCTATTTGGTTTTTCCCCTGTTGTGGAAGATCTGTATTCTGGAAACAGTGATGTAGGTGTGGACCTTTCTCACATCCAGTCTCCATCCCTACATGTGATATCCCGGACCATTGGTGAATCCGATTTGCTCCGGTCAAGCCTTGGGCTGGAAGGCAGGGTCAGCAATTGCAGGGGACTGTTTCCATCTGTGTTGAGGAAGTCTGCAATTGGCAGGTGGAGAGTAGATAGTTAAGACTGCTGTGGGCTGGGGAGGCAGCCCAGGTTTTACAAGGAAACCCTGAGGGAGTTGGAGACCTCAGGGTTTGTAAGGTCTGTGTTTACAAATCTTAAAGCGACAGTTTTCCACTTGGCATCTTTTGTGTTAATAAATCAGCTGTGAATACAGGGTTTAAGGAAGCAGACACTCTTCCCGTGTGTGTGTGTGTGTGTGTGTGTGTGTGTGTGTGTGTGTGTGTGGTGACACGCCATGTGTGGTTTCTCAGAGTGGGGAAAATCTGTCAGCCTTTCTAATACTGAGTTCATTTTGACAACAGAGTTAAGATGTATTTTGAACACATGTGAATCCCGCTTGTTTTTTAAAGGGGGGTATCAGAGCAGGGGGAGCAGATAAAGGGGGATACAAATGGGTTTCTTTGTGGGGTTCTGATCCTTGGGCTTCTTTTGACCCAAACCCGGGGACATCTTCAATCCTCCTGAATGCTGAAGGCTTCTTAGGCTAACCCCTAGGGCCAGAGAGGGAGGGTGCATCCCCAGCTGATATGTGTCGCCCTATCAGGGCTCACAAAGCCAAATATTTCACCTCCTGTGACAGGTTCCTGCAGTTCCACATGAACTGGGAAGCTGGTCAGAGTTGTCTGTAGAAGGAGTCAATCCTTGAACCTGCTCTTCCAAACATGCAAATTCAAGACAAGCAATTAAAGACAGAATCAAGGGAGAGCTGGAGTTTGCAGAGCAAGCCTCTGCAGTGCTGGCCAGCTCTCCCTGTAATTTATCTCGATTCTGTCGGGGGTGGGGTGGTGGCCAGGCTGGATTTTGATAAAGCGCCTCTGATCTGTCCCTCTCCAGCTCCCGGGACTTGCCACACACTCCATTCGAGCTGAAGCACGTGCACAGTCCCTTGCATAATTCGGAGTTAATCATTTGTACTTCACAGCCTCAGAGAGGCCTTCGACTCAGGAGGTGGGGACACAGTTGGCTTTTTAATCGCCTTGTGTATTGTGCAGGTTGAGATAAATGACATCGCCTGTCTGAAATCTACATCCCTGCTTCTGATGCAAAACTGTAATTAATTTTGTGCAGTGTTTCAGAATTGATCGTGGTCACTTGAATTTCTAATTTTTCATTCACTTCAAAGACTCGGTGTTTTTTTTTTCTTCGCTCTCTCTTCCCCCTTTTCTTTAAGGAATGTGCTCCGAGTACAAGAACGCTCAAGTGACGCCGCAGTACTAAATGACTCTCTCACGCCTCTTTTTCGATAAGGTGAAAGAGAGGTCAGGACGCATGGCTCCTGTTTGCCTCTTAGCTTGTATTCAGGTGTATTTTCTGACTTATAGGAAATACCATCGAAACTTATTAAATTATAACTCAGGAGTTTGGTGGCACTCAGGCATTGTAAGAAGCTCAAAAAGCTTCCTTCGTGCGTCCTATTCAGTATAAGACAATTAAGCACAATTTAGGCAATAATTACCCTAATTAACTACACACTACCGTTTGTATTCAAGATTATGGCAACGTCGTATCCGTTCGCTTTTTAAATAATGACAAGGTTTCCTAATTCCTCTGTATTGATAGTTGTTGCCTGCGATTCTTTGTTTGGTATATTTTACTGTAAAAATATTTGTCAGGGAAAGATTGAACAATACAAATGAATTTGATTACGCCATTGTCAAAAGCCCCATGTATCACGAGCCCTTGTTTTTAATCACTACTGTAAACCTGCAGCCGGAGGGCATAGTTTTAATTTGGGTGTCTTACTAATGAAAAGAAAAAAATAATTGTTTTGCCAGGATTTAATAATAAGCAATAAAATCAGCCAACCACATTTTACCTCCGCATTCAATCTCTTTTTTATTATAAAACATTTTTGTCCTTTTTTTTTTTTTTTAGATTACAGGCGTAGATACCGAACATTTTACTAATAAATATTTCAGTTTGCTTATGGAGGCTAATGCTGTCATCTGAATATGGAATTATATTTCTTTCATGCTTCATTATCATTTCATAGTAGTAATGACAGAGAGGCGATGGAATATTTACAGGCTTTTCAGAAGACATTTATTCACTACGCTCCCTGAAGGGCACCTGGCCTTAAAGATACATTATCCTTTTTAAAGCTCTGCCCAGAATGCCAGTTCCCAGAACCAGCCAATCAGGATTCCCCTACCCCCTTCTGCACTTACCATATCCGTGGTGGCACAACTCTCCCCTTCAACCTATCATGAGCATCCATACGGCAAGGTGTGGGGAAAAGCAGCATGGTGACCCCTCTGTGCCATGATCAGTCTGTGAAATGGGCACATGATTCTTGCCTTTGACCTTGGATCGTGGATTTGGCTTGGCTAGAGTTCTCTGAAGTTCTGCTAATTTCCTAGCTGCTTCATGAATCTTTGGAGCCATCTGTTTTATGAGTTCATGCTACTGTTGTCACTGGACAAGGGGCACACCTCTGGGGGAGGAACGCAGAGCTGACTCATGGGCACAGGAGTAGCTTGTTCTAGAAAATAATTGTTCTTCTGATAGGTTTGGGGTTGCGGGGAGGCTAGCAAAGGCATCTAGGAAGTTCTGAGTTTCTCCTGGTCTTTAGAGAACAACAGGATGTTTCCTCAAGGTACCCACAGAGCAGGAGTTAGAGGACAGGGAGGGGCCGAGACTGTAGACCTGGCTAGTTAGTCTGCATCCTGTCTCAGAGGGGTGGCGTGAGGTGGTGGTGGCGGCGGGTGGGGAGCTCTCCCTGGCGCCCTCCAGTTGAGCCTGGGCTTAGTGTTGCCAGACCTTCTGAGTTTTCAGAAAAACATTTTTTTATTTTCTGGATTTTCTCGTGGGAACTGATTTTAAAATATTGACAGTTGTTTCGAGCATGTCCATAACTGTGTGAATCAAACGAGACAGTGGGCTGCGGGGAGGCCTGCAGGGGCCAGGCTTTGGTCTCTAGGGTGCCACAAGGGCTCAGTGGAGCACTTTGGGGACAACAGGAACGTCCTGTAAGTCACCCCTACGTCCCTTCCCTTTTTCCAGCCCGGCCTGCCTACTGTTCCAGGCCCAGCGGTTACTTGACTGTGAAGCCCCCATTTGTCTCCCCACTTTTAAGTGTGCTAGGGCACTGTAGACTATTGGCTAACCTTCCCTGATTTCATGGTCATTGTTCAAATCAACCCCTGTGCTTTGGGAAGGTGTCTATTGACTGATCACAAATGAGGGATCTGCCTTTTGTTTGGGGTGTTGGCTGGCCGGATCATTTGCTTCTGTGTCTTCTGCAGTACAGGCCACTTTGCTACTTGGCCCCAGCACTGGGGACCTATCAGCTTGAAGAGACATTCTGAAGGGGAAGAGAGCCTTTCCATCCAAAATTCAGGGTGGGAAGGTATGTACAGAACGTGGCTGGGGTCTTGCTCACTCTGGGGAGTCAGGTTTGCACAGGTGTATGTTAGTAAGATCCACTGAGCAGCCTGATGGCGTGCAGAGCATGTCTTCTGGAATCTTCCCTGAAGCTGCTGCCCTGAGGGGCTGATGTTTAGGGCAGATGGGAGTGAGAATTTCACTGGCAAAGATATTGGCAGTGACTCAGCCTGGAGATGTTCGCTTCCCTTTCACTCACGTGACAGGGCAGGGCAGAAACTGGAGATATGTCTATTGGGTGAGTGGTAAGTGGGATTATTGAGACCAATGTGTGGCAGCAGTTCTTGCTGGTGCCTGGCAGGTGCACGAACTGCCTGTCGTGACTGAGTCACGCCTGAGGACACAGGCCCCAACTCAGGCTCTTGGACAGCCCAGCACCTGGAACCCAGCAGAAGCTAGGCAATAGCAGCTTTGTCTAGGAAGAGTGAAGATACCAGGTCAGGCTTGTCTGAATGTCCCTGCTTAGGTTCTGTAGGAGTCACCAAGGCCGGGATCTAGAAGAGAAGATGAATCAGTCTTACCATGACTTTTGGGAAAAGCAAACAAACAAAAAACACAAAAAAACAATAAACAAACAAAACAAAAAACCTCCACAAACAGCAGAGCATTACCTCCTTCCATATTTGTGCACCAAGTGCATTCTGGGATCATGAAGATACTTGTCAAGAGTTCTCTAGGCTCTGGACTCTTTTTTTTTTTTTTTTATGAGGGTCTTGTGTAGCCCAGGGTAGCTTTGAACTTAGAATAGTCTTGTCTCAATCTCCTGAATGCTGGGATTACAAGTGTGTACCATCACGCCTCGAAGGCTCTGAACTCTTGTGGTCCTTGATGTCCCTCTTGATCACACCTCTAGCCTGAGATGACTTTCCCAAGGTTAAGCTCTTACATAGAGCTCCAGAACCCAGCAATGGGGCTCCTATCTACTCGGGAGCAGTGGTCTTTGTTTCGCTCTAAAGCTGATAGTTTTGCACTTGGGGTGGGGAGCAGGGTGTTTGGGGGAGAGGTCAGATGCAGGGGTAGACGATTCATGTGGCGGTCTTGCATATGGAGCTGTTTTTGTTCACATCTCCCTGGTCATCTTTTGAGGTTTCCTTGAGCAGTTTCACAAGGACACTCTGCGTACGGCTGTCAGATGAAATACTAGGTGGCTCCTTAAACTGGAATTTCAGATGACGAATAGAATTTTTAGTATAAATGTCTCAAACATGCATGGGGCATACTAATGCTAAAATATTCTTAGTATATTACCTTGTTATTTTGTATAGCAAATTATCTTTTTAGTATCAATATGTCCTATGCACATTTGTGACATATTTATACTAAGAGCTATTCATTGTTGCATTAGCTACTTTTCTTGTCACAGTCACTAAACACCTGGTGGAAGCAGCTTAGGGGAGGAGAAGTGTATTTTGGCACAGTTTTAGGATAAAGTTCTTCATGGGGAAAGGCATGACCTTTGGAGTGGGCTAGTGCATGGCAGTGGGACCTTGGGATGTGACTTCTCACAGCTCGATGGACCAGGATACAGAGAGCTGAGGCCAGGAGCAGAGGCAGATATGTCCCTTCAGGCTTGTCTTCAGTGGCTTCTTAGCGTCACTCCTACTCACTAGGCCGCAGTCCCAGAGTTCACAGTGTCCAAACAGCCCCATCAGGAAGGGACCAACTAAGCCCACAAGGGACATTTCATATGTAAAGTGTAACGCGTGTCTATCTGATATTTGAATTTAATGAGCGCCTTGGACTTTTAGTGGTGAAATAGGATGATGACCTGTGCTCATCATCCCCAAGACTTTTGGGGACATTATAAGGCTCTGTGAGGGAGAGATATGTTTTTGCATGTTTTGCAGCTGTCAGTTTAGCATCAAGATGGAAGCCAGGCTGACATTTAATTGAACTTCCACAAACACTAAGTTGGTCTTATGTGGAGAATCAGATTTTTATGAGCTGGGTAGATTGCTGTTTCATATACTCCCTACTCTTTTAAAAAAGATTTATTTTTATTTTTGTTCATGTGTCTGTGTATGTTTATGTATGGCTCTGCATATGTGAATGCAGGTACCCGCTGAGGCCAGAACAGAACATTGGCTCCCTTGTGAGCTGCTCAACGTGGGTGCTGGGAACTAAACTCAGATTCTCTGTTAGAGCAGCACATGCTCTTAACTGCTGAACCATTTCCCCAGCCTCCCCATTCCTGTGGTAGAATACAAGGTATCTGTAGAATGCCCATGTTGATGATGGCCCAGGAGCCACAGGGATCTCAGACACTGGACTTGCTTACCCAGGACCCAGGTAGGACTCTGTCAAGGGTTTTGAAGTCTGTTTACCAAAGGAAACAGGCAGAGAGAATGACAGCCAGGCCCCCTATCAGAGTATCATGGGAGGGGTTTCTTCCTCCTCCATCTACCCACACCTTGCCTCCGCCTCACAGGCCCTCAGTCCCACGCCTTGCAGTGTAAGCTGAAGAACGGAAAGGTTGAATGTGTGAGTGGGGACATTTACCTTTGTAAGTTATTACTGCCTGTCTTAGTCACTGTGCTATGGTCATGAAGAGACACCAGGACCGCGGCAACTCTTACTAAGGAAAGCATTTAACTGGGGCTGGCTTACAGTTTCAGAGGTTCAGTCTGTTATCATCATGGAGCGGAGCGAGGCAGCGGCGGCAGGCAGACACGGTGCTGGAGAAGTGGCTGAGAGCTACGTTGTGATCATAAGCAGTAGGCAGAAGCCTGGGCCTGGCCTGGGCTTTGGAAAGCTCAGAGCCCACCCCCAGTGACACACTTCCTGACCTGTTTCAAACAGTGCCACTCTCTGACGACTACTGCCTACTGCACTTTTCTTCCCTCGTTGTTAGTGTTGGTTGCAAATGTGCAGGATTTTCAGTTTTTCATTTTTAAAACACATTTTAATTTATCGGTTTTGAGTGCACGTGTGTGCGCCATGCACTTGTGTGGAGGTCAGAGGACAACTTGCAGGAGGCTGTCCGTTCCTTCTACCATGTGGCTTCTGGGGCTTGAACCCAGGCAGTCAGATTTCCCTCTGATCCATCGGGCCGGCCCACCCTCGCTTTATTTTTGGAGGATAAACAGCAGGATGGCATGAGAAGAAAATGGACTGAGATCTAGAAATGTGGCTATGAGAGCACTTCAAAAGACAGGCTGTTTTCTTCTTACCTGTTTTTCCACCTTTCACCCCCTTCCTTCCTTCCTTCCTCCCTCCCTCCCTCCCTTCCCTCCCTCCCTCCCTCCCTTCCCTCCCTCCCTCCCTCCCTCCCTTCCCTCCTTCCCTCCCTCCCCTCCCTCCCTCCCTTCTGACAGGCTCTCACTATATAGCCCAGGTTAGCCTGGAACCCCCTGATCCTCTTGCCTCAGCCTCCTGGGTGTTTGGATTACAGGTGTGGACCATCACATCCGCCCACAGGAGTGTAGTTTTTCTTTTCCTTCTTTTTAAAATTAGCCTACAAGGTGAGAGATTTTCTTATGGAATTTTTGTACGTATTTTCCCTTGTCCCTACTCATCTATCTTCCCGCCCCCTTTCCCATTGAACCCTTCTGCCCCAGTGTTTCCCTTCTGTTTTAATATCTCCCAGTCTACTGTCTTCAATGCCCACTTTTTCTAAAACCTATTTTTAAGGAATATATTCGTGTGTGTGTGTGTGTGTGTGTGTGTGTGTGTGTATGCATTTACACATTTATGGGTACATATGTGTATCTGTGTGTGTGTGCATGCAGGTGTGTATGTAAGTGTGTGGTGTGTGTATATGTATGTACACTCAAAAGTGTGTGTGTGTGTGTGTGTGTGTGTGTGTGTGTGTGTGTGTGTGTTGGGCAAAGCTGATGTCTGGTGTCTTCCTTCATGGCTTCCCACTTTATTTACTGAGGGTCTCTCAGGACACCCAGAGTTTCCAGTTCCGGCTGGTTCAGCTAGTTTGACCCACAGACCCCGTCTCTGCTTTCCCAGCACTGGACTGCAGGCAGCTACTGTGCCTTCCAGGCTCTTGTGTGGGTCTGGGGTTTCAGCTCCAGCCCCTGTGATTGCAAGTCAAGTGCGTTCTCCACTGAGCCATCTCCCCAGCCCCGGGAAGGTGCTCTCCGAGTCCAGCGGCACCTCCACTACTTCATTCTTTCCTGTTTGGGCAGCACGTGGACCACGATGTGCAGACCTCATGACACAGACGCATGTCTGCTTTGGATACATTTTCTCTTTATGAGGATTTGAACTCAATTCAGGTTCAGACTCACGGCTGTTTACCCAGCCTTCCTGCGACATCCAGAGTGGGATAGGGGCCCACACCCTTGCACTGCTTTTTCCTTTCGCCTCGCTTTTGAGCGGGTGACTGAGCACCAGTACCTGATTGACTGGGCCAGTACCACTGGGAAGTCCAGCCTGGGATGAAGCAGATGAGCCCCATGCCCAGCCTAGGCAACAAACCAGAACTCAGTGGAGTCCAAGGTCCGAACCTGACCGTTTCTCCCATGTTCATCTGACGACGACTACAGCTTCTCCCAGGCCAGGGATAGAAGACACATCATAGTTTTGACATAAGGCTCCAATCACAAGCAAGCAGCGATGGCTACTGCAAATGTATCGATTTGTTTTTTCTCCGTAGACCAGCTCGCTGTTTGTAGGTAGAGGGGGAGAAAGCCTGCGAAGGGCGGAATCTACTTCCTAGAAGCCTGGGTTATCAAACTCATTAATCTACATGTCAAGGGGCTAGGAATGAATAATTGTGTGTAGAATTTATCTGCCAACATGATAGCTACTTTTCAGCTCTCTCTTCAAAGCTCCTTCATTGCGCATCCCTTATTATATGCTTTGTCTTCCCCACATGAGCCTGCCAGGGTGCCGAGGAATCTGCACCTCGGCCCCTCTGAGGACACTTGCTTTGAAACAGGACACTTGGAGATCTGGCAGCCTCAGGCCCACTCTGAGAGGCTGGCGGCCTTATTAGTGCCCAACACCTTGGCTAGTGTATCAAAGCCACAGCTAATTAGGAGTACATGGAGAGCCTCCTGCTCCATCACTCAGGATACAAGGTCACCTTCTTCTGATTTCCTGGAAAGATATTTTCTGTGTGCTTGGATATAGCTGAATGGCGGGATGCTGTTAAGGACAGCTCCTCCCAACTTCTTCATATTGCTGGAATGGAACTCAGGACCTTGCATAAGCTAGGCAAGGACTCTGTCACTGAGCCCCGGCCCCAGCCCCTCACTGGGGAATTTTTGGCAGGTGCCCTACTACTGAGCTACATTTCAGACCCTAGTCATTTTTCTTTATTTTTCTTTTCTCTTTTCTTTTGTATGCTTGAGACAGGTATGCTATGTAATCCAGGCTAGTCTCTAACATGTGATGCAATCAGGCTGATCCTGAACTCAAAATCCTCCAGCCTGTGCTTCTTAAATGCTGTGATTATAACTTGTACCACTATGCTTAATCCTGGCTGTCCTTTTATCCCACTACAAATGAGTAATTTGGGCCAGGTGGGAAGGGTGATGGGCTTCCAGGACTTTGGAGTGGAAGCTCCTCCCCTTCATTTGCATAAGAGTGGGGACCCCCCACACACACACTTGGGATGCTCCAAGTGTGATGAAGTGAAGGTACTCTTAGTTGATCTGTATAGGCTGGAACACAGACATGACTTAAGTTTAAGAACCTGACTGCCAAGTCTCAGAATCAGAGGAGTATGGAGCAGCCCTCAGAACGGGTCTTCAATCGTGATGGCTACCAGTGGGTAGCAGGGAGTTGCAGAGGGAAAACTGGAGAAGTGGTCTTTCCCGTGCTCGTTGGGGGTACACCAACTGAGTACTCTTGACTGCGACCCCCTTGCCAGGCGCACCACCCCCCACAGCCTCTGCCCTGTCAGCTACATTTATGATGTGCTCATAATTAAATGTCCGCGAAGCTCGCGGCACACTGACCACAGAGGGGCTATAAGCAGTAAGATAAATGAGACCGGGAGATGTGATATTGCTTCACTCGTGGGCTTCAGCTGATGTTCAAGATTGTCAGTGATAATTACTAATATGTGACCTGGCTGAGTCTTTATGTGAACAATCACAATTCTAATAAAGTGGTAAACTCCGTGGTCGCCGTGTCTGCACATCCTGTGCTTGACACACTCAGTTTGCACCTCGGAATCATGGGAGCACTCCTCGCTTCTCGTTGTTTTGCTAGTATTATAACAGCCCATGGCTGGAAACCTTGGCTGGAACCCTGATGTAAACACTAATGTAAAGCTAGGGGGAACAGAGACCTTGTGCATGGTGTCTTCACGAACGTGCTCCTAGCAGCCGACGACCGCCTGGGAGACTTCGGGCCATGCCTCCAACCTGATGTTTGCATACGAGGGCTTGCCCTGTTGTTCTGGTTCGTTTTCTGTCAACTTGACACGTTAGAGCAGTGGTTCTCAACCATCCCAACGCTGCGACCCTTTAAATCAGTTCCTCATGTTGTGGTGACCCCCAATCATAACTCTATTTTTGTTGTTACTTCATAACTGTAATTTTGCTACTGTTATGAATCATAATGTAAGGATCTGTGTTTTTTGATCGTCTTAGGTGACCCTTGTGAATGGGTTGTTCAACCCCAAAGGGGTCTCAACCCACAGGTTGAGAACCACTGAGCTAGAGTTACCTGGAAAGAGGAACATCAGTTGAGAAAATGCCACCATCAGACTGACTACAGGCATGTCTGTGGGGCATTTTTTTTTTTTTTTATTAATGATTGCTTTGGGAGAGCCCAGCCCACTGTGGGCAGTACTGTCCCTGGGTGGATGGTCTGATATATACATATAAGAAATTAGGCTGAGCAAGCCATGAGGAGCAGGCCAGTAACCAGCATTTCCCTGTGATTTCTGCTTCAGCTCCTGCCTTAGCATTCTTCAACAATGGACCATGATCTGGATGTGTAAGCCAAATGACCCCTTTCCTTCCAAAGTTGCTTTTGATGTTTTATCCCAGCAGTAGAAAAACAGAAAACAAAACAAAATAAAAACAAACAAAAAAACCAAAACATAATATAAAACAACAAAAAACCTCAGACATTTTCCCAGACCCCTCCAATCTTTACATCCACTTCTGTTCCCCACTTATATCCTTTCTCAGTGGGTTGCCTTTAGGGCCCTGGGCAGAAAGAATTGCCTAGGGGATTCTGTGTGTCCCCAGCACTTTGTGGCCATTCATGGTTCAGGGTAGGGGCTAAAGGCTCAGCTTTGCTTTGCAGAGGCAGAGCAAAATTCAACCCATCATTTGTGCTCTGTATGTCTGAGTTGTGAAAAACTAAATTTAAATATTAAAAATGAACTTTTGAAGAGAAGCCATGTTGTACAAGAATGAGTAGCAACACCTACAGGAAAATCTGTGCTTTTTTAGTAAGTGTCTGAGGACTAGTTGAGGAAGAAACTTAGCATGGATTTAGTGGGAAGAGAAAAGAAACAGTTACAATATTTTGTTAAAAGGAAGCAGAAAATAATTAGTTGCCTTGTGACCTAAAAATCCTAAATTTAGAGATAGGGACTGAAAAGTAAGCTGGATACACTTAAAAATTGTGTACTATTTTAATTATCAACAGGATCTCTGTATGTGGAAGAGAATCCCTCCAAGAATCAGTTTCAAAGATCTACAGATAAGATAAGGATGAAAAGAAAACAACAGAGCAGAGCAAAATGTAAGAGCCAGGGGATCTGATGCCATCTTCTGGCCTCCACCGGTACTGCATGCATGTGGTACACACACACACACACACACACACACACACACACACACACACACAGAGTAAATAAATTGTAAGGAAAAAACATGTTAAAATAGATGTTTTCAGAGGAAATCCATGTAAATCTTCAGGGAACAGAAAAGTGGGTTCTGTCATTCCAGCTTGAGAGGCTGAAGCAGGGCATCTGCAAATTTGTGGTCAGTCTGGGCTATAGAGTAGTATGAAGGCCAGCCTGGAGAACTTCATGAGACTCTGTCTCAAAACAGACAAACAGACTCTGTGTGTTCATTCCTCAGTGCCAAGAGAAAGACAAAACTAACTCCAGATAAACAATGACAGAAGTCTCTTGTATTGAGAGACTCTTCAGAGCATGAGAAGAACAAGAATACTGTGCATCAATACTTAGGTTGCATGGTTGGTCAAAGCTGTTCTCAGAAGAGATCACAGATTCTTAAATATGAGCATTATTGAATGTTGAATAAAAACACACAAATTAAACTTTTAATTCACAACAAATGGGAACTATGCTGTCTTAGTTAGGGTTTTACTGTTGTGAAGAGACACCATGACCACAGCAACTCTTATAAAGGAAAACATTTCATTGGGGCTAGCATACAGTTCAGAGGTTTAGTCCATTGTCATCATGGTGGGAAGCATGTAGACATGTAGGCAGACATGGTGCTGGAGAAGTAGCTGAGAGTTCTGCATCCAGATCTGAAGGCAGTGGGAAGAGAGAGTAACACTGGCTTGGAGCATCTGAAACCTCAAAGTCCACCCCCAATGACACACTTCCTCCAACAAGGCCACAGCTACTCCAACCAGGCCACACCTCCTAGTAGTGCTGCTCCCTATGGGCCTTTGGGGGCCATTTTCATTCAAACCATCACATTGGTAACTGAGCAAACCCAGGATGGTATTGATGATGATGCAACATAATTTAATAAATTAGAAAACAGATAGTAGACTACCAAAACAAAGAAGTAGAAGTAGTTAAAGACATCTGACCAGTGATGAAAAAATATGTAACAATATTATAAACAAAAAGGACTAGCCACGAATTTTGAAAAGTTAAAGGAGACAGATACAGGAACACATTAGCACAGGAAGTGCTAACAAAATGATCTATGAAAATTTAAATGATTAAGTGTGCAATAGTGAAAGGTAAAAGAAAGGAAGGAAGAAACATGGGGCTGGAGAGATGGCACAGTGGTTAAGAGCACGGGCTGCTCTTCCAGAGGATCCAGCATCCTCATGGTGGCTTACAACCATCTGTAACTACAGTTCCAAGGGATATAGCGCCCTCTGTTGGCCTCCATAAGCACTGCATGAACATGGCACACATACATGTGTGCAGGAAACACTCATACACATAAAATGAGAGTAAATAAATCTCAAGATGTTTAAAAAAGATTTTTGCAGAGGCAATTCATGCAGATTCTTTAAGGAACAGAAAATTATTGAGGTAATAATACAGATGACAACCTTACTATACTGGTTGCTTTTTTCTCATTGCTGCAACAAAATATCAGACAAAAGCAACTTAGAAAGGATTTATTCTGGTTCACTGTCCATCATTTGGGAGCCACGGAGGCAGGGCTGGAGGGACTGCTCATGTTGCCTCTACAGTCAGGAAGCAGAGGGAGGTGAATGCTGGTGCTCAGTTCAATTTCACCTTTTTATTTGCAGTTAAGGTGGCGCGTTCCCATCTCATTTAACATAATCTAGACAATTTCTCATAGACAATACCAGGGATTTCTCTCCAAGGTGATCTTATATCATGTGAAGTTAGTGATATCAATGGTAACACTTAGCAATTAAGCACCATCTTTATATCAAAAGCAAAATGTAAGGAAAACTATTGGTCAACTTCACATGTCAACGTAAATATTAATATAATTTAGAAGATCAACACTGTATATTAAACATGTGTACCATGAGCAGTAGGCTTTATTACACTATTGCAAGGAAAGTACCAAATTAGGAGACTGAAATTGTATCATATCAGCAGGTCACTGGAGAGAAATATCAAATCATATGGTTTATTAGTCATTTTTCCATTGCTATGATAAAAATCCCTACAGAAGAAACTTAAGGAAGAAAAGTTTTTATTTTTTATTTTTGTTTATTTTTTAATCTTAGCTTATGGTTCCAGAGTCCATCATGGCCGGGAAGGCATGGCATGAAGGCAGGAGCAGGAAGCTGGCTGATCACATTTTCATCCATACTTAGGGGTACCATGTGCAAGAGGTGGGGCAAAGCTTTAACCCCTCAAAGCCTATCCCAGTGGCATACTTACTTCTAATAAGGCTCCACTTCCTAAAGGTCCCATAACCTCCTCAAACAGCACCACCAACTGGGGATAGAGTGTTCAAATACATGAGCCCCTGGGGGACATGCCTCGTTCAAATCACAACATATACCAAAGGGCATTTGATGAAATTCACCATCCTGTCCTTCCAAAAGCTACAGTGAAAGTAGGAAGGGAAGGGTAATTTGGACGTGAGTGGCTCTTGGCCAAGGGCATTTGCCTCTGCAGAGACATCTGACCATGTGCAGAAGCATTCTGATTGCCATAGCTTGGAGTGTGAAGCTACTTGTATCTACTGGATGAATGTCAAGGACGCTGTTGGGTAAATATCCCATAATGCACAAGGAAAGAACTCTTCCCTCTGCAGTCAAGGAGCTCCAGTTTATATGCTATTGCAAATCCTGCATCACCCTTAAACCTGGAAATCTGGGGGAAGTCTTTACATAGTGAAGGAACAAATATAATAGAGTTGTAGAATAAACCTTATAGTCAAATAATGGGGAGAGGTGAGGGGTAAACATTTGGATGGTCAAATCAAAATTATCACTTAATAGTAATGTGAAGGGACTCCAGGGATATGTAGGAAGCTCTCATATGATCTGTTGTAGTCACCATTCTATTGTGAATAGACACTGTGACCAAGGCAACCCCTATAAAAGTATTTAATTTGGGGCTTACCTACAGTTTCAGAGGGTGAGTCCATGACCATCATGGTGGGAATCAGACAACATTGTGCTGGAGCAGATGTTAAGAGCTTTATATCCTGATCTGCAGACAGCAGACTTGAGAGAGTGAGACTAGGTATGTCATGGGCTTCTGAAACCTTGAATTCCACTCCCAGTCACATACTTCCTCCAACAAGGTCACACCTCCTCCAGCATCCTTCCCAAACAGTTCCACTAACTGGGGCCTACAAATTCAAACATATGAGCCCCTGGGGGCTGTCTTAGTTAGGGTTTCTATTGTGATAAAACACCATGACCAAAAAGCAAGCTGGGGAAGAAAGGGTTTATTTGGCTTACACTTCTACATCATAGTTCATCATCAAGGGAAGTCAAGACAGGAACTCAAGCAGGGCAGGAACCTGGAGGCAGGAGTTGATGCAAATACCATGAAGGAGTGTTGCTTACTGACTTGCTCCCCATGCCTCGCTCAGCCTGCTTTCTTATAGAACCCAGGACCACCAGCCCAGGGATGGCACCACCCATAATGGGCTGGGCCTTCCTCCATCAAATTACTAATTAAGAAAATGCCTTATAGGCCTGCCTACAACCTGATCTCATGGAGGCATTTTCTTAATTGAGGCTCCATTCTCTCAGATGACTCTAGCTGGTGCCATGTTGACATCATCCACCACAGGGGCCTTTCTGACTCAAGCCCCCACATAGCCTATCAAGAGCTCAGTAGTGTTAAATCTAAGGTTAAGGCTGAAGAATGGATAGTATATAGAGATTTATTAATAAAACTTGTTTACAAAGCCACAATGAACAGACGTGTGGTATCTAAAAATAAGCCAAATCAATGAAAAGAAACAGGCTTGAGAAACAAGCATAACTGTGTAAGGTGTGTAAGCTAGCTTAGACACCATCTCAAGCAGGAGGGGTCGCATTGCAATGAGGACATAAAAGAAGAGTTTATATTGTTTGAAAGAACAATCAGCTGGGAAGATACCGTAATTGTATTCCTTCACACCCTTAATAATGGAGAATATAAAATAAAACTAATAGATGTTATTATGGTTGGCTTTAATGTCAACTTGCTACAAATTGGGATCACCCGATTAGGGAGCCTCAACTGGAGAATTGTCCTGATTGCTTAGTTGATGTGGGAAGACTCGCAGGAGTGTGGGAGCACCTTCTGGTGGTAGCCACCCAGATTTAAAAGGACAGCGGGACAATGACTGGCTTTTTTCTGGCTTGGCTTTCCCTCTTACCTCAGAGTTCGTTCACTCAACTGCCTGCTGATTCCTTCCCTGGTATCAGAACAGCATTTCTGAATATTTGACTAAGGACCAGTGGCTCTCCAGGAACCTTCCATGTTTTTGGTGCTGGGTAGGGACTGTTGAAGCACCCAGCCCTGTGGACTGAGCAATTCCTGGGTCCTCAGCCTCTCCAGAGAGAGCCAGCTCTTGGGGGACTCCTTCCAGCCTCAAGGGTCAAGCAACTAGCAAGTTCTCAGCTTCTCAGGTGTGAATTCAGTCGCTGTTACTATTTCAACGTAGCTGACTTAATAAATTCTTTAGTGTGTTTAGTATATATTAAATTATATATATATATTCATCCCATTGGTTCTGTTACTCTAGGGGACTCTATAATAGATATGTAAAAAGATAAGAAAATAGCATCACAAATTTCATACTTCTTTAGAAAATATATTAAGCAAAAATAAGAGCAAACAGAACTCAAATTCTTACTTATTTTTATTTTATGTATCCGGATTTTTTTGTTTGCATGTATGCCCATGCACCATGTGTGTGTCTTGTGTCCACGGAGGCCAGAAGAGGGAGTCAGATGCCCTGGAACTGGAGATACAGGTAGTTGTGAGCTGCCATGTGGGTGCTGGGAACCAAACTCAGGTGTAGTTTTTATTTTTCTATTGCTGTGATAAAACACGGCGACCAAGACAATGTATAGAATAAAGGGTTAATTTGGGGCTCAGGGTTCCAGAGGGTCAGAGTCCATGCTACTGCAGTAGAAGCAGCAGGCACCAGGCAGCCTGAGCAGCATCTGAGAGCCCCTGTGTGGACCAGGAAGCTCAGATCCCTGGGATGCAAGCTTCCTCCAGCAAGGCCACATTCCTGATTCTCCCCAAACAGGTACCAACTGGGGACCAAGCGTTCAAATGCCAGAGACTTGTGGGGGGGCATCTCATTCAAACCACTACACAAGGTCCTCTGGAAGAGCAGCCCTTCACCACTGATCCATCTCTCCAGCATGGCATTTAGAATCCCAATGGCACAATAAACAACTCGGTATAACAAACATATAACATATTCATCTCAAACATACAAGTCACTTCTGGAAACTGACAATGTGTCAGATGGCAAAGGAAATCTCAACAACAAAGAAAAAATAGAATTGTACAAGTTTCATCCCCTGAACGAATGAGAAAATAAGTAAAAGAGAGATTAAATCAATATCTACAATCACAAATACAGAAACACTTATAAAGGGCCTTGTGCTAATAAGGAAATAAAAATGAAAATTATACACTATTTAGAAATAAGCAATAGAGCATTAAATATTAAAACCTGTGAGATGTGGCCAAAACAGTTATCAGAGGAAAATTTATGGACTTTGATTCACTCATTAGAAAATGAGGGAAATTGAAACCAAATGGACCAAACATAATATTCAAGATACTTGAAAGAACTAAAAATCAAACCTACAGAAAGTTAGAGGAAAGCTTTAATCAAGATTAAAAACTGACATTAACAGAGCCAGCAAGGTCAACACAGGCAGTGAAATGATCAATAAAACCTTAAGTCTGACTAGAGAAGAAGAGATGGTATGGACAAACAGCATCGGGTGAAAGAGGACACACACACACACACACACACACACACACACACACACAGAGGAATCAAGTCTGATAAGATAGAGGCTTTAAATACACTAAAAAACAGGTAAAATGCCAGTCTTCTCAAACACGTAAATGAACAAAATTAGCTTTAGAAGTAGTAGAAAGTTGAAAAACGCCGTTTTTATTGACAAAGTTGAAAAGCTAATCAAAGACACACTTTTATGGAAAAACATAAAGCTCATGGATTTTGCCACATATTCAAGAGATAGACAATTCATGGGCTGGCAAGATGGCTCAGGGGTGAGAAGGTGCTTGCTGCTCAAGCCTGATGACCTGAGTTTGATCCCCAGAGCCAACATAAAGGTGGAAAGAGAAAACTCACTCCACAAAGTTGTCCTCTCACCTCCACATGCCTTCTGTGTAGTGAACACACACACACACACACACACACACACACACACACACACACACACACTCTCCCTCTCTCTCTCTCTCTCTCCCTCCCTCCCTCCCCTACCCCCCCCCCCCCCACATAATGTGTTGCCAACTAGGAAGGTGTCTAATTACCTAATTCACATAATTTTAATGTTAGAATCATAATGACAGTCAAAGCATATTTTGCTTGAAATAATTTCCCCTCAAGTATTTTTGCATGAGATCAGTAGAAAAAATAGTACTAAGTGAAAGATAAAACTAAAGATCTATAAAGCATTGTGCTGGGAGGTTTTTATGTCAACTTGATACCAGCTAGAGTCATTTTGGAAGAGGGAACCTCAGTTGGGTAAAATATCCCCATCAGATTGGCCTGTGGGGAACCCTCTGGTTCACTTTTCTTGACTGATGATTGATGGGGGAGGGTCCAGATCACTGTAGGTGGTGCCACCCCTGGGCTGGTGGTCCTGGGTTGCATAAGAAAGCAGGCTGAGCAAGCCATAAGGAGCAAGACACTAAGCAGCATCCCTACATGGCCTCTGGTCTAGTTCTTGCCTCTAGATTCCTCTTGCCTTGAGTTCCTGCCCTGATTTCCCTCAGGGATAGAGGAAAACCTTTTCCTTCCCAAGTTTTTTTTTTTGGGGGGGGCGGGTCATAGTGTTTTATCACTGCAATAAAAACCCTAAGGCAAGTACTAAAACTGTGAGAAATAGTTCTTTTAAAAGCAAGACCAATTGGGGTTGCAAAGATTACTCAGGGGTTAAGAGTACCTACTGACCTTGCACAGGACCTGAGTTTGGTTCTCAGCACTCACAAACTCCTGTAGCTCTGGTTCCAGTGGATCTGATGCCCTCTTCTGGCTCCCAGGAGCACTGTACCCACATGTACACACACATGCAGATGCATACATATACGCATAATTAAAATAAAATAAAATCTTAGAAACAAGCCTGGCCAAAACAAAGTTTACCCTCACCGCCTCATTTGGCAGTGTATTGGAGGTCCTAGCCAATGCCATACAACAAGAAAACATTAAAAAGTCATTTCAATAATTGAAAGGAAGAGATTAAAGGGTCAGTTTGATTTTTTTGGAAGTCCATCTCCAGAGAAAGGTGAAGTACTCAGTTGATACAGCATTGAGTTAATAAGAAAACCTTATAAAATGGCCCAAGAGAAAATAAACATTCTGCCTCTTGTAGTGATGCACATCAGTAGGGTATGTTAAAGAGTTGGAGGTAGGAGAATCATGAATTCAAGGCCAGTTTGAGCTACAAAATAAGCATATAAAAATGGATAGCTTTGGAGACATCTCATTAGAAAAAAAAACAAATTCACAATAGCACAAAAAATCATAAAATACCTTGGAAAAAAGTCATCTTAATATGGAGAAGCCCAGAAGACCTAGCCAATAAGGGGTATGAGACTTATTTTTGGCCAGAAATGCTTTATATCACAGAAGTGTTGCATTTCTAGAACATTCTGCAATTATCTCAATTAAGGACTGGGTTTAGTCCCGCCTCCTTCTGAGAGGGGCTGTCTCATGTGGTCCTGCTGGTGGGGGCTTCTTAAATGGTTGCTTGTTCTTGGTTGTGTTATTTTCTTCATAATTGGAATTCTTGTTTAATTGTTTATCGTTATCTTTAGATTTTCATACAAGGGTATATAGCACATTGAGCACTCCCCACATCCTTCTACCCTCTGGTTTCTTGCTCCTCTCCTTCCTGGTCATTCCCTTCGATCTTCGAGCTAATTCCACTTTTCTCAGCTAGTTTTCTCACACCTTTAATATGTATACCTTAACAAATGTTGGCATCCACAGTTGTCTGAAGATGTAGTCGAGTTCTTTTGTTCCCTGTGGTAATTCTGCTCCTTTACCTCGACAACCCAGCTCTGCTCACTCACCCTCCAGTCTCTCCTTTCCTGAAGTGTGCTGAAAACGCACTACAGCTGGGTCCCGTGGACCTGTTGAGTTAATGCAAAGTTTCTGAGTGTCACCTGTGGTCAAGAGCATTTGTTGTTCTAGCAGAGGCCCCGAGTTCCACGCCCAGCATTCACATGGTGGCTAAAGACTGCAACTCCAGTTCCAGGAGTGCCCTTTTATGGCCTTCTCTGGCACTGGTTGCACATGGCACACAGACATACATACAGGCAAAACACCGCCCCCCCAACACACAATAAAAATGAAAAGATCTTTAAAGACATTGTTACACAGAATTACCCTGTGAGGCTGTAATGAAGGTGGCTAATCTAGTCCTCAGCTGATGGACACTGAGATTGTTCACAACATAGATTGTTGTTAGACTGAACAACAATTGTTCTCTCGGCAAATACTCTGAGGACAGAATTGATAGCTAGGTCATATGGCAAGAATATGTTTAAATTTATAGGGGATTAAAAAATGTTTTACACTTGGCTTTGCCTAAGTATACACACACAGTTGTAAGAAATAGCAGAGGGAGTTTCCTGAGCCCTTTACCCATTTGTCCCAACTATATCATCTTGTAAGACTGTAATGTAACATATTGCAATTCAACTGGACACAGAATTTTCCAGTGAGAATTTTCTAGGCTGTCGTCTCCATCCCTATTGTCCTAGCTCCCACAATCTCTGACCTATACTCCATTTCTATGCTAAAGATGTAACAAAAGGCCACACAGGGAATCATACACATCATGTTATGTGAATGGAATAGTACAAGGTCATCCTCAGAATACACCTTCTCAAGTGGCCCAATTGCAGGGATATTTACTATGTTTGTTGCACGTAATCCACTGCTTTCTCCTTTTTATTGCAGAGTAGTATTCCGTGGTATGCACACACACTGATTGCTCAACTGTCTCTCCTTTTTGTATCAGGCTGTTCCCTATTTTGATCACAAATAAAGCCATTATAAACACCTGTGTCACGTTTTATGGGACCATAAGGTTTCTTTCTCTGGAATAAATACTTTAGAGTACCTTCGTTGGCTCCTGCGGGAGTTGGTGTCACTTTTTTTTGGTTTTTCGAGACAGGGTTTCTCTATGTAGTTTTGCACCTTTCCTGGATCTTGCTCTGCATTTTTTTTTTTTTTTTAAAGAAAACTGCCAAGCTACTTTCTAGAATGGCTTACTGATTTGTGCGTGGAGCTGCCCTCCGTGGCTTCCCAGCATAAACGCTTTCTTTCTCTCCATTGTGGGCATTCTGATCATTGCGTGGAGAGTTTCCTTATGTGGCAGGGTCCTAATTTACATCTCCCTTTGGCTATGGATGCCAGCTCTATGGATATTTGTACATTATCTGCAGTGAAATAAATGCCTCTGCCTTTTACCCAGTTTCCAATTTGATCATTTATATTTTGCTGATGTGTTTTGAGAGCTCTCTCTTTATGCTGGATATTAGCACTCTGTTGGGTGTGTGCAGTTTTGTTCTATTTTGAGATAAGGTCCTCTTATGTAGCTCAGTCTTCCCTCAGCCTTGCCAGCGCTGTATGGCAGGCCTGTACCACTACCCCTGCCTGGACTTAAAGTGAGCTTTCACAGCATTTCAATGTCTTACCTAGTCAGCCACAATACACATTCTTTGAGGAGTAACATTAAAATTTTTGATATAGTAGGTTTTATCAATTTTCCCTTTTTATGATCTTGCTTTGGGTGTCAGATTACAGAATATCTTGTATAGCAGCAGGTCCTAAGGATTTTCATTCTAAAAAATATATAGTTTTACCTTTTATGCTTAAGTCTCAGATTGAGCTTTATTTTGAGGACTTTTGTGTGTATGTGTGTGCATTTGTACATGTTTGTGCATGGAGGCCAGAGTCTATCCATCACACATTCTCCTCTGTCACTCTCCACACTATTTTTAAACATTTTTTTTTTTTTTTTGAGATAAGGTGTCTCTGGGTAGCGATGGCTGAGGAATCGCTCTGTAGACCAGCCTGGCCTTGAACTCACAGAGAACCACCTTCCTCTGCCTCCGAGTGCAGGGATTAAAGGTGCTGGCCACATGATCCATCTCCTTTTTTTTTTTTTTTATTTTGAATCAAGGTCTCTCACTCAACTTTGTGCTCACTGACTGGCCAGCAAGCTCCAGGAATCTGCCGACCTCCACAGCCCAGGGCTAGGGTTCCAGATGTGTGCTGCTGTGCATGGCTTTTCATGCAGGAGCTAAGATCTGAGTTAAAACCATCATGCTTGTGTGGCAAACCACTGAGCCATCTCCCCAGATCTTATTTTCTTTTTTAAAGCAGAGAACTAACCTGGGCTCGTTTCCCCTTTGGATTTCCACTTGTTCCCACATGGGTGAGTTGTTTCTACACTGGGGTATACACAGTGTCTTTGCAGGGGAGTCTTGGGCCTAGTTCCTACCTCAGTTTTTAGTGTTTTCCCGAAGCTTGCTCCCATGTACTGGAGAAGGTGGGGGTAAAATCATGTTGAGTGGGTCCTCCTTGTACTCACGAGAATGATCTCTCCAGAAGGCCAGTGCCTATCCACACTGTCGCTTGACACACTGGCCATGGGAAGGAAATGGTTAAAGGCACATGCTGGCTTCTCTAATCCTAGCTCTTCAGCCTGCGGTCCACAGATACTCCTCCACACTTGGCATGCCACGATTGTCCTTTGCGACTTTTTCTGTGGTTCTTTCTGAGTGTTTTCTTCCTTCACATTTCTTTACTATGTATTGTGTAGGCAACAACACTTTTACCTGCTGAGCCAGCACCCTGCCCCTCTTTTCTCTATCAATGACATTTTCTCTACTGTTTACTGTCCAGGGATAACCCTTCTTGCATGTTAGGGCAATTTAGAGGGATGCGTGTGGACAAATATGTGTTTAATGATGACAGTGCTTCTTGAAGTATGTGTCTTTACATGATTTTCTCACGTGACTGTCCAGTCCTGACTGGGTATTGACTGCTGTTCACCTAGGCCTCTGTGGTCTAGACAATATTGTATACGTCCTCCATTTTGGACCCCAAGTTCCTTATGTCTTGGATGTTGAAAGAAGTTGAATTCACCATCTTAGTCTAATCTCTTTCTTTGGTATTTCTTCTCTCAAAAATTTTAAAAATGAACAGTGCATTAAATACAGTGAAAACCATTAATACAATGAAAACTCTTGGCTTTTATGACTGTGTGCTGAACACTCAGCCTTGGCCTCCTCTTGTGGAGATCACTTAAAGAGAAGAAATTCTCTAAGTTGTGGCTGTGATACCCATCCACCCTGTGGGTGATAAACTGCCTCTTCCCAGTTGTAGAGCTGGGTCCAGCTTCTGAGAGGGTGCAATGTTCTTCCAAGGTCTCGAGGAGGGTGAATCCTCTCCTTCTTCAAATTGCCAGTGTGTGCAAAATGCTAACGCTACACATTTAAGTGACGTATAGATCAGAACAGAATCATAGCTTGATGACATAAATTAAAGTAATTATATTCATTAGCATGATAAAAAATATGCAAACAAATGTTTATTAAATGCAACCATATATCAACTCCAAAGGCTCTGGCGTTGTTTATGTCTTTGCTGCTCCGGCATTCCGTCAAAGGTGGCCTGTCAGGCTCAACCTAATTGACACTAATAGCTGTAGAGGGGGAGGAGCCGGCCCAGAATATCACTTGGCTGTGTAAGATGAGGGAGAGGGCTGTAGAACTGCCACCAAGCCCCACCGAGTCTTCTGGTAGCTGATCCTGACGAAAGCATGGAGAAGGAAGTCCAGGCCTCCTGATGTTTAGTGGAGGCCGGGCTGCCCATCTCATTGGGATATTTGAGAATGCTCAGAGAAGATTCTAGAACCAGCTTCTATCAGTGTCTGGTCCAAATTTTACCTGTAAAATGGAGCTCTTTTCTGTAAGGCTAGACATGTTTTCCCAGCTGCTGGTGCCTCTGGTAGGTGGGAGAAGTTGCTTATTCTGAAAATGGGCTGATTTAGAGGGGAGTGTGGATGGTTGCTTATTTGTGGTGAACTCTTGTTAGGTCATGTAGCAGGCTTTTCTGAGGGGATATGCCATTTCTCTGAAGCCTGTGAATCTCCCTGTAAACACAGCCACAGAGAAGGCCAGCCTCGTTCCTCAGGTACACTGAGACTGGTGCTCTCGCCTTAGGGCTCATGTCTCACAAGAGTACTGACATGTCATGCACTAAGGACAGGTCCCGGTCCCACTGCCTGGGGGCCTCCCAAACAGTTCAAGCTAATCAACTGTCTCACTTATCGAGAGGGTCTGATCCAGTTGGGGCTCCTCAGCTATTGGTTTGTAGCTCATGTGTTTCCACTAGTTTGGAGCCTGGGGCCTATGCAGGGACCCTTTGCTCAGCCTGGGTGAAGGGAGGAGGGAACTGGACCTGCCTCGACTGAATCTACCAGGCTGAGCTGAATCCCCAGGGGAATCCTTGCCCTGGAGGAGATGGGAATGGGGGGTGGGCTGGCGAAAGGGCGGGGGTGGGTGGGTGGGAGGAGGGAGGACAGGGGAATCCATGGCTGATATGTAAAATTAAATCAAATTATATATAAAAAAGAGTACTGACAAATCACGCCTCTGTCCTTTGCGCACAGGGGCAGCAACTGTTACCACTGCTAACTGTGCTCAAAGAGACCATCTAGAAAGAACCAGGACGGAAGTGACTGAAATAGTCTGTCCAGCTCTCCTGTGTATGTTGGGTATAACACAAGGTAGAAAGTGAGGGCTTGTAGTGCGTGGCAGGAAGGGGATGTGGGAGGTGGTAGGATGATCAGGGCTTAGTCAGAACTGGTCCTTACCGCTGCAGTACGCTGCCAGTTCTGTGCAAATCACAGCCTTAGTTGGAGGGATTTAGCTTTAGCTGTTGATAGCTTGGACCACCAGGCAGTATGGTGTGTGTGTGTGTGTGTGTGTGTGTGTGTGTGTGTGTGAGAGAGAGAGAGAGAGAGACAGAGAGACAGAGAGAGAGAGAGAGACAGAGAGAGAGACAGAGAGACAGAGAGAGACAGAGAGACAGAGAGAGACAGAGAGAGAGAGAGACAGAGACAGAGACAGAGACAGAGAGAGAGATTCTAGTTTTCATCTTGTAATAGGTAATATCTAGTGTCAATTTAATTGTTTAGAAATACTTAGAAGATTGAGACACACTTGTGGTAGTGTTTGTGGGGAGTTTCCCAGGGGGAAATGTGGGGGGAGGGTGGATTGGGAAGGTCACGCCATGTGTACAGACTGCAAAGGGAAAGAGAGGAAAGCCAGCATTTCCCTCCCGTTTTTTGATCCCCTGTGATGTCAGCCTCTCAGCCCCACCCTCCCACCGTGACGGACAGGACGCTCTGAAACTGTGAGTCAAAGTGAGTCCCTCGTTCCTCAGGTCGGTTCTGTCAGGTCTACGGTGACAGCAAAGATAAAAATGGCTAACCCTGATGAAAGGGCACATCTTGGTTCTGCCACCCTTGGCTCGCGTCCCTGCTGCCACCAGGCTTCCGTGACCAGGGCTCTGTGTAGGTTAGCCTTCTGGGTTGCCATCCATGCTTTTTCTGTCTGATTCTCCCGGGAGAATAGGATGCTGCAGGATCAAGACTCCCGTCACCACCCACACTCTTCCTTCCATTGGGAGAGAGTCAGAAGGTGGAGACGCTAGGGCTTGGCTAGGAGGAGCCTCTGGCTGCCACTCAGGGTCAGGGACAGCTCTGAGAGCTCGGATGGACAGTCCAGGGCACTCTGGGGCTCACCTCTATAAAGTTCCCTTCCTCCCCTAACAAAGAGAACCTGGGCAATTTCTTTCTATCAGATGGTTTATGGGAGGAGGAGGAGGAGGAGGAGGACAGATGTTCGGAAACAAGGGAAGTCACGCCATGCTCGTGTCTGAGCCAGTGGTGATCAATTCTGTATACTTTACTGCCTCACCCATGTTTGGGGGATGGATATTTTAGACCATTTCAATCAAAGGTGGTGCCACTCTAGGTTCCAAACAAAGGCCTAGATTTATTTTTTTCTTGGCAGCACAATCCTTAAAGATTACAGCTGCTGCAACATTTTTAGCCACGTCAACATTCCTTAGGAAATACAAATATGGGCATTATTTCATGGAGATGGCACCGGGTAATATAATAAAATGGATTTATTTCATCTTAATTTATTTAAAATGTGCATAGACAGAACTGGGATAAAATCCATGAGATGAAATATCTCGTTTGCATGAATATATTGAAAAATCCTGCCACCTCCGAAGCCCCCAAAAAGAGGCACCTTTTTTCCCTCCTCAGAATAAGAAGAAGAATAGGTGCTCTTTTTAAAGCAAGGAAATATAACCTTGACAGAGAGAAATGATTCATGCCCCATGGCTCCCGTGGAGGTGTGAGGGATGAGTGTAGACGGTACAAGTGTGCTGGGTGGAGGGATGGGCAGGCAGAGGAAAGTCTGGTGTTGCTTAGGAAGTGAACTGGACTACAGGAGAGGAGGGCAGTGTGGAAACGCATTTCCCGAGGGGCTGGTCAGGTGGGTTCCATCCCCAGAAGTCCCCACTCCTGGTGTCTGCCAAGTGTCAGAAGCACCCAACTAGAGGGTGTGGGTGTCTTCCATAGGCTCAGGTGTTTGTACACTTGGCCCCGGTCAGTTGTGCTGTTTTGGGAGGTGGGGACTAGCTGCAGAGTGTGGGATGCTGAGGGGGTGGGTGGGTCTTTGTGCTTATATCTTCAGCCTGTATCTGGCCTAAGCTCTCTACTTCCTAGTTCACGGAGACATGCTCCTGATGCTGGGAACTCTGGCACACCCTTGGTGCTATTATGGTCTGTACCCCCTCAAACTGGACCCAGAGAACCCGTTCCTTGTTTACATTGTTTCCTGTTGGGCATTTGGTCTCAACAGTGAGGAAGTTATTACACAGAGATCGCATCTCACAGGTGTATGTCTCCTTTGAGATGGCCGCTCAGTTGGTCAGAGTCTCACCAGGCATCACCTTCCAGGGACTCTGTTATGCTCTAAATATGAAAATATTTCCAGAAAGCTCATGTGCTGGTATTCATGATCGGTTGATGAGTCTTTTGAAATGTGATTTTCAAAAAAAATTTTTTTTTGAAATTTGTGATTATTTCACAAGGGCTCTGGTCTCACCTAAGACTGGACACCCTGATGAATTAAGATCTGAGTGGACTAGTAAGAGATGGGGTCTGGTTGGAAATGGGTCACTGGGGCAGGGCTTCAAAGAGTGTATTGTGTGTGTGTGTGTGTGTGTGTGTGTGTGTGTGTGTGTGTGTGTAGATGGTGAAGCCAGAGGTGAAAGTAGGGGGCCTTCCTTAATCATGCTCCACTTTATTGATTTTTCTTAAAGATGTATTTTGCTATTTTTAATTACGTGTATGTGTATACCTGGATGGGTATGTACATAGGAGTGAAGGTACCTGTGGAAGCCAGAAGAGGGCATTGACCCTGGAGCTGCAGTTACAGGCGATTGTCAGCTGCCTTCTGTTGGTGCTGGGAACTGAACTTGGGTCCTCTGGAAGAGCAATGCGTGTGCTTACTGCTGAGCCATCTCTCCAGCCCTTCTGACCTTTTTAAGACAAGGTCTCTCACTGAATGTGGAGCTCACTGATTTGGCCTGAGTGTCTGGACAATGAGGTTGGGAATCCTTTTCTCTTTGCAGACCCAATGCTGGAATTATAGGCATGAGCGACTGTGCCTGGACCTTTCTATGTGGATGCTGAGGAGAGATCTCAGGCTATCATATGTGCATGGCAAGCACTTTATTGATAGAGGTACCTCCCCAACCAAAGGGTCCTTCCTTACTCTCACTGTGGTTCCCGGCCACCACGAGGTGAGTCTCTCTGCCATCCCTCATGCTCCTCAGCATGATGCTCTCCCTCAGCACCCAAGAGCCTGTAAGCTCTGGAGCCAAGTGACCATGCAAGGAAACCTCTTGTTTTCTGATGTTTATGGAGGCCATAAGCAGAGGAAGAGTCTGGTGGGTGGGATTCAGATCTGCTCTCCAGCATGCAGGAGCTGTGTGACCCCGAGGGATGCTCCTTGTCTCTCTGCCCAAGCCTCTTCATGGGCAGAGTGAACCGGATGGCAAATCCTACCTCCTCCAGTGCTCAGGGTTAGTACTGTAGTCTGAAGGTCCCCACTCATGCTGGCTGCTGGAATGCTGGGCTACAGACGTACCCCCACAAATGGCCTTCGAAACTGGAAGCTGTCAGTCTTTTGCTGTGTCTTTCTCACAGCCTGCTTGCCCATGCTCTTCAATACCATCTTAGGGCTGGTCTGCCTTCCGCCAACTGCCTTGGCCACCCTGGGCCACACACACAGCTTGCCTTCTGTCTGCCACCTAGGAGAGAATCCATGGGTCACCAGCACGCTCATCTTCCTCCCTCCCATCTTCTCCCTTCCTGGTGTCCCTGCCCATCCCCTTTCAGCTTTTCAAGACTGTCCAGCCCTCCCCTCTAGGCCTCTCTTAGCCTCTGGCCTTTCCCATTTCTCCTTGACTGCATAGTTCAGAGTTCTAACTGGGCTCTGCAAACTCCTGTCTTTTAGAAGCATCATTGTTGATCTCCCCCTACAATATTTCCCTTATATTTTATCCTCTTAAATGGGTCAGTGTTTGCTGGAGACTTGCCTGCATGTGCCCTTTACATCTTTGCTCCTGCCCAACTCCAACTGACAGAGGCTGCTTCCGCTCCTTTTGCTGGAAAGCCATGGGCTCTCTTAAAGCTGCAGCTACCTTCAGTTCCTCTCCTCTCCCTCTCCTCCTCCTCCCCTTCTTCCCCCCACTTCCTTGTTACTCCTCCATTTCTTTATTAGTCTTCTCTTTCTCCCCCTCCTTCTTTTGGCCCACACAACCGATCTCTCTTGTCTCCCCTCTGCCGTGACACCCCCACCTTCCCCTCCCTCTGACTTCCTTTCCTCCTTCTGTCATTGGCAGCCTCGTTGCAGCTCAGTTTCTGTTTGGTGCCCAGATGTTGGCCTTGCTCCGGGTCTTCCTGTCGGGCCCACTTCTGCATCACTGTCCCATACACTTACATTCGTAAATTGGTTTTAAAAATATTCTCATACACACATACTTGTACATCCTTTATCTCCAGATAGGACCTCTGACCTGAGATCTGGATTCCCAGATGTAGCCTCCCTTCCGGAACCTTCTTTAGACTTAAGGGCATCTCAGTGCAGCACAGACAAAACTTAAATTACTTATCTTCCCTTAAAACCTATTTCCCCCAGTGTTCCTCACGCCAGAATGTGGCACCCATATAGAGAACTCCATTACTCAGTCCTAAAATATGGTCAGGATTCTTCTTAAAAAGAAGGTTTATGGGGCTAGAGAGATGACTCTGTGGTTAAGAGCACTGGCTGCTCGTCTACAGAACTCAGGTTTGATTCTTGATACCCACATAGTGGTGCACAACCATCTGTCCCTCCAGGGGATCCGATGCTCTCTTCTGCCTCCATGGGCACCAGGAACACACATGGTGTCACAGACATACATTGTAGGCAAAACACCCACATGCATAAAAATAATAACTAAAAAGGGAGATTTATAACATAATATTACTTTTTGTTGTTGTTGATTTTTTGAGACAGGGTTTCTCTGTGTAGCCCTAGCTGTCCTGGAACTCACTCTGTAGACCAGGCTGGTCTTGAACTCAGAGATGGCCTGCCTCTACCTCCCAAGTGATGGGATTAAAGGCATGCATCACCACCGCCTGGCGATTTATTATCTTATACGACTACCCCTCTGTCTCAAGACACATCTGTATTTCAACATAGAACCCCCAGGTCTATGAAGCAGCTGCCCCCATTTCCCTTCCTCTGCCCCTGGAAACTGCCTACCTGTGTAGCTACATACCTGGGCTCTGTCTCTTTAGATATTTTGTAAGTCTGTCCTGATGGTCACATACGAGAGCAGAAGTCAACTCTTTAAGTCATGTTTTATCGTGAGAGCTGCCGTCTGAGGAGACAGTGGATGTTCATCCTCCAGACCCGTCTTCCCGTCTTCCATCTCTTCTTTAGCCAGCAGGCTAAATATACAGGGAAGGGAAACACAGGCAGTCAGCCATTTCAAGTTTAGTCTTGCTCCTCTGGTCAGGTGGTCAGTCTTTGGGATTTCTGGAGCTGGTGCTTTTTTCCTTATGATCGCCCCTCTGGAGCAGGGGGTGGCTTCCCACACACCACGGCCGTAGAGTCTTACATCTGTCCTGAGACAGTCATTTGGATGTTATCTAGACTGAAAGTTAATGCAGAGCAGACAAACTGTTATCAGGTGTGTGTGAATGTGTGTGTGTGTGTGTGTGTGTGTGTGTGTGTGTGTCTTCCTTCCTACACAGTATTTTTAGTTGAGGTTTCTATTGTGATAAAACATCATGAGCAAAAGTAAATTGGGGAGGAAAGGGTTTATTTCACCTTATAATTTGTAGTCTATCATCCAGGGAAGTCAGGGCAAGAACTCAAGGCAGGAACCTGAAGGCAGGAGCTGATGCAGAGACCATGAAGGGGTGCTGCTTACTGGCTTGCTCTCCTGGCTTGCTCAGCCTGCTTTCCTATAGAACCCAGGATAGTGCCTCTATAATTAGACACATGATGTATACCCAGAGGTGAAATTGCTGGGTCACAAGGTAGTTATAGACTCAACTGTTTTCAGTGTGAAAGCCCAATATCACGTTCCCACTGGCAATGTCCAAGACTCGCAGCTTGTCTACGTCTTCACCGAAGCTTATTGGTTAACAAGAATGCTTCAAATCATGGCTATCCCAGTGGGTGTGAAGTGATGCTGCTTGAACGTCTCTGATGACCAGTCATCTGAATGTGTCCTTGGTCTCTTTTGGAGAAATACCTATTGAAAAGCCTTTGTCCATTTAAAATCTCGTTCTTCGTGTTTTCGTGTTGCCAAGTTGCAAGAGTTCTTTATCAATCCCGAATATCAGAACTTTATCAATGACGTGACTTGTGAATGTCTTGATGTGGGCGTCAGAACCTGGGTCCTCTGGAAGAGCTGTGGGTGCCAACGGCAGAGGCAGCTTTCTAGCCCCAAGTGATCTATTGAATAATCAGGTCACTAAAATAATCCCAAACTGCCGCTTGCATTAACTTCACAGCACTGTGACAAATTTCCCAGGTGATTAACTTATGAAAAGAAAGATTTATTTGGTGGTGGTTTTAGAGGTTCAAGGTCAAGACTGAGTGGCTCTGTTGTCTAGACCTGCAGATGCCGATGGTAAGGAGCTCGTGTTAGAGCAAATGGCTTCCTTCTGGAGCCAAGAGGCATATTGACACAGAGAGGTGGGATCCGACAGTCCCTTCAAGGGTGTGCCCTTCATCACCTAACACTTCTGATAAGACACACCTCTTAAAGGTCCCGAAGCCCTTCCAAACTGCTGCCCTGGGTACCAAGCTTTTCAAGGGACAGATCCAAACCACGGCACAATTGTCAACCTGAATTATGCTCTCACAGCCCTCAGGAATTGCCTCAGGATATACCCTGTTCTAGCCTCTATCAACCTCACCCTCACCCCACTGTCCCTGTACCCTGTTGTCTCCAATCTGGAAGATGTTTTGCTCCTTTCTTGTCTCTCGGCTTTTACTCTGTCCTGTTATGATCTGCTCTCTCCCCAGTAACCAGAACAACCTCTAAAAACACGCATCAGAATGTGCTTATTGGCTTTATTCTTTTCAGGTCCCTTAACGTCACATCAAGGATAGAGTTAAAACTCGGTAGCACACCCTGCCTTCCTCTCCAGCCCCATTGTTTTGTCTACACCTCACCTCTGCTACAGTTAAAAACCCCTCAAAGGCTTGTGTGTTAAAGGTTTACTCCTTAACTTGGCGCTGGGAATTGTGGGGCCATTAAGAGGTCGTTAGGCCATTAGAAGAGGCTTTTTGGCCACGAGCTGGACAGTTTTTGCTGTGTTGCACACTCCCTTTGTTATGCTTTATATTTGGGGCTCTACAGTGTGGGTCCCCCAACAACACTTGGTGGTTTGGTGTGTGCATATGTGCAGGCATGTTCCCATGGGTGTGGGAACACATATATCTGTGTGTGTGTGCATGTGGAGGCCCAAAGGAAGTTGGCATCAGGTGTCTTCTTCAGTTGAACCTGAACCTCAGCTGGTATCGTTCCCTGGGTCTTTGCTTCCCCCATGCTGGAATTACAGGTGGGTCATCACGTCTGCACAGCTTTTTATGTGGGTTCTGGGGATTTGAACTCCTGCCCTCACCCTTGCATCACAGGGACTTTCTTTGCTGAGCCATCTCCCAGTCTGACCTTTTCTCTTTGTAAGTTGGTCATCTTGGTTATTTGTTGTAGGGACAGAAAGCTGGCAGACACCAGCCCTGTCCCTGCTCTTCAGTTCCTGTGGTGCAAGAACTGTACCTGTCTGGGAGCCTTGGGTAGTGCTTCCTCCCTGGTCTGGTGAGCCCCATTATCCTCATGTGTGGTGTTGTCACCGAGAGAAGCTCGTTAACAGTCAAGATATTTACAGAGAGGTGAAACAAAGGAGATATCCTAAGGGGACACTCCATCCTGCAGGGAGGCTCCTTAAGCTCAGAAAGGAAACAAATCAAAGGCTTCAGGAAGTTCCTGAAACTGACCACATTCACTAGATCCCTTCCTTCCAAAGTGTATATAAGTAGTAAAGACTTCTGGGAGATATTCTCAGACCACCTGAGCTACCTGGAAAGGACACTCTCCAGCCTGCTGATCTTCCTGTAGGATGTGCACTGTGCTGAAGGTCCCTAGCCTTTGTGAGCTGTCATCCATGCTGGGTGGGCATTGGTGATCAAACCATCATTGAGTCATTTCTGCTCCTGTAAGTGACTCCAACAAAACTCACTGGGTCACCAAGTTGGACTTCAGTGGTATCCATACTTTTATCTGTTATAGGTTTTGTATTTGGGTGGTGGTAGGGGGTAGATATTGATTTTTATCTCCACAGGAATTATACCATACAAAACTTGGGCCTAAACATCCCTTTGCGAGGCACTTTCTCATCTACTTATTTAGGTTAGGCCCCCCTGCCTCAAGGACCATCTCACGACTTTCTTTTCTCCTTTACAGTTGAAGGCACCTGGTCAATGCTTAACACTCCAGGCTTAAAAGGCAGGTTAGGTCTCTGCCCCAGACTGCCAACAATCTAGCTTGGAAATTAGTAAAATTAGTAAAAAGCTATGGCTTAGGTTCCCATACTGGAAGCTTGATTTCCAATGTGGAGGTGTTGATGTGGTGGGATCTTTACTACGTGGGTCATGAAGGTGCCACTCTTAGCAATGGGTTAATTTTGTCCCTCTAGAGCAGGTTGTTATAAAGTGTGGGCATGCCACATTTTGACCCTTTCTGCTCATGACAACTTTCTGCCTCTCAACCATATTGTGACGCAGCCCAGAGGCGTGATTTCAGATGCTGGCATTATATGCTTTTTGGAACTTTCAGTAGTCAGAATTGTGAGCTGAAGAAACCTCTTTGTTTTATAAGTTATCTGGACTTAGGGATTTTATCACAGTAACACAAAAGAATCAAGACAATGACCTTGACACATTATGTGAAGGAAATACACAGAGTGAATAGTGTGAACTCATGGGATGGGAAAGAAAGGGAGTTAGTAGGGGTGGTTGAGGTGGTCTCATGAGGAAGATGTGAGAACATTCAGGTAAACAAAGGCTGGAGCAAGAGCTTTGGAGTGGGAGAAGGGAAAGGGGAGGGAAAGAGGGAGCAGGAAGCAGAACGGCCCTAGGTTGAATCCCAAAGGCCGATGAACCCCCAAGTTCTGTTGCCTATGAGGAAACAATGGAGAGGTGAGCAGGGTCGCATGTGTCCTGCACGCCATGTCTGGAGAGGTGAGCAGGGTCGCGTGTGTCCTGCACGCCATGTCTGGCTTCTGCACCGAGAGAAGGCCAGCTCTTAGAGCTCTGCTCAGAACAGCTGTTGAATAAACACTCCCGTGCTGGATGACTCCTGCTGCTGCTAATGGGATTAACTAGACCTCGTCTCCTCTCTGGGCTTCCAGGCTATGCCTGAACCTTGTTTCCTGGCCATGCCAAAGAGAGCTTTGAGCTCAGCCCCAGCTGAAGGACCACCAGTTTTGATGTAAAACACAAGCCTGTGTTTTCCCCATGGCTTGTTGGGGGGAATCTCCCCACCTCTCAGGGGATCACTGGCCCCACCACAAAAAACTTCCCCCTTTAATTTTCACTAGCAGACCTCAGAATCTTCTAGAAGCTCACTAATAATCCCTACAAAATCCCTGGAAGCTTTTCCCAAGTCAGAACGGCTGTGTTTGCCCTCCCTCCCCAGCTCTGCTAGCTGCCAGCAGCCTGGCAGGGAAGCCGGGGCAGGCCCCACTTCTCAGGCTGACAAGAAGGGCGTGTGGGTTTTTTTATTTAATTTTATTTTTTACATGCAATGGGATGTCTAGACAGGTCCATCTTTTCTGCATTTGACGTGGACTCTTTGTTAGGCACAGGGGACTCTGGGGAAGCTGGAATCTAAAACAGCTTCAGCCGATGAGACCCCACCAGAGAGGTCTGTGTCACAATGAGATCTCTATTCTGACGGGATCTTTAATAACCCTGGGCCAATTCAGCTTTTTTTTTTTTTTTCTCCCACATGAAATTAATTTATTGGCTGTGTGGTTCAGACGTCATTTGGCTCTCACTCCTGCTTGTACACCCTAGCCTCTTTTGGAAAAGACATATTATTCTTAAGAATGAGTGTCTTGTAATTCTTTCCTGTCATTTGACTCTGTTTCCATCAGCTTCCATGAGGGCTGAGCAACTACCCCTGGGTCTTCATCCTTGTGTGTGCCTGCACGTGTGCTCAATGGAGCTGTGGAAGTGTGAAATGGGGCTTGAGAGAGGCTGAAAAGCTGGTGTGTGTGTGTGTGTGTGTGTGTGTGTGTGTGTGTTTATGTGCATATGTGTGTATGTGTGTGCATGTGCGTGCCTGTGTTAACATTGACACATGAGTACAGAAAAAGACGGCTGGGAAAATAACCCTATTCCTCTCTGTGTTGTTGTGATCACCCAGACTGAACACCATCTCAGCATCCAGCCAAGAGGAGTGCCCAGAGTGCCCAAATTTGAACCCTGATTCTTTCCTGTATAGATGTGACTGAATGTGTTAGTTTGTCACTGTACGGCCTCGATTTTCTTACTTGCAAATGGGAATCATAAAAATGCCATGGGTGGATGAAATAGGTCCCTCTGTATGCGGCCCTGGCAACAGTGCCTGGCAAGGGGTAGGCACTCCATAAATGTCAGCGATGGGGTCATGGTGACCTCCTGTGGCTGCTGTCCTTGTGATGGGCTAATTGCCTTGTTTGGGGAGGAAGCCTTCCCCACGCCCTGTTCCATTTGATTTAAAGGAGGCTCCATGTTGATACTTATTTATGTCCCATCTGGCTCCCATACAAGTCCCCACAGGAGTCACAGGACTGTGCCAACCAGACCCTCAATGAGTTTCCCCCCATCCTGTGTGGTCTGCCCTCCCTCCACATGCCCACCATCCCTCCCTGCTTTGGCATCGCCTTGTCTGTGTATGCACATATTCTTGCCCTCTTGCCTACTCACAGTGCACACACTGAATCTACACCCCCCATGCCCTCCTTAAATATCGCCTGTTCCATGAAAGGCCCAAGACTCTAACTGGGTCTGCTTTGCTCTGGAGATATCTCTGGAAGACAGAAGTGCTAGGCTATTCTGTCTTCTAGAACCTTCTGGACCAGGAGGACCAGGCAGAGGCTTCTCCACATCTGTTAAATGAAATCGATAAGATCTCCCTCTGTCATGGTTTGCATCAGAAATCTCTCCCTCCAGAGCAAACATGCTCAAGGCTTTGGGTCTTTGGGATGTGACTGGATCAAGAGGGCTCTGCTCTCACTGGTGGATTAATCCATGATGGATTCATTGCCTATGGGGTATTGAGAGGTGGTCAGAGACTAGGAGACGAAGCCTAAGTGGAGGAAGCAGCTCACTGGAAGTGTGCTCTTGAAGGATTTGTTGCTGTTGTTATTCGAGATAGTGTTTCTCTGTGTAGCCTTAGCTGTCCTAGAACTCGCTCTGTAGACAAGGCTGGACTTGAACTCACAGCGATTTGTCCGTCTCTGCCTCCCGAGTGCTGGAATGAAATTCAGCTGTGTATACATATGTTAAAATAATTTTTTACTGTAAAAATACTTTTACTCTTTGAGAATGTCATACATGCACACAACACATTCGGTCCTATTTACTTCTGATTCTCCTCCAACTCTTCTCAAATCCACTCCATCCCTCCGCTTCCAACTAAGTATCCTCTTTTAAATGATTTATTTATTTATTTTTATAACCCACAGAGTTTGATTTGTGCTGCCTAAATGCTCGGGGGTGTGGGGTCGTCCACTGGAGCACGGCCAGCCTACCAGCGGCAGAGCCTTAAAGAAAACTGACTTCCCGCTCTCCCTTGCTCGGAAGTCACAAGCTGTTAACAGCTCATAAGTTACGGGTGGAAGCTCCCGAGACCCTCTCCTCCCTGCCACAGGAAGCCAACCTGGTTGACACTGTGCATTCGACCACAGCTGCTGTGAGTCCATGTGCACAGTCGTCACGTCCCTGGTCTCTGTTTTACTCAGGTCCTCCCTGACCCCTGGCTCTTATGTTTCCATGCCCTCTTCCATGATGGTCCCCAGGCCTTCGAGAAGGGCTGACACTCTCTGCACTTTGATCAATTAGGAGTTTGAGTGAATGTTTAGACCCCGCCCCTCCCTTCTGATTCTGTCTCCCATGGGGTGGGGACAGCTCTGTTCTACCCTCTGCACAGTGATGTTCAGCCTCACTACAAGATCCAGAAACAATGGGCTGAGTGACCATGGTTTGAAACCTCAGAAACCGTGAACCCGAACAAGCCTGTCCTCTCCGTGTTCCCAGGTGTTCCTTCACGGCGCGAGAGAACTGACAAAACATATTTCATCGCGTCGAACTGAGTGTAAACTCATTTTGGGACAGTAGTTTAAAATGCCTGTTGGTTTGAGACTGGCCTGGGCTGCATAGTAAAACTGTCTTGACTCCCCAACCCCCAACAATTAAGACCAATCAACCAATCAATAAGAAACCTCTTCAAATGAATTAATTTTTAAATTCCTATGTATTAAAAGTCACCCATTTCAGTACACAGTACTAAAGATTTAGACAAACATGAATCTTCATCTAATTACCATTTTAATTAAGACACTGTGTGGATCCACCAACCCCAAATGCTCTTAAAGTCCTTTGTCATCAAGCCCTTCCCACAGCCTTTCCTCTTGGTAATTGCTGGTATTTCCTGGTCATGTGGCTTTGCCAACCTGGACTTGGTATTTAGTTTAGCATGTGATGGTTTTCATTTAGCACAACGTATTTGTCTATACACCCATATAGTGTCTATTAGTACTTTGTTCTTTTTCATTGCTGAATAGTACTCCATAGTATAGATGCTTTACAGTTTGTTTTTTCATTGGCTCCTTGAAAAACACTCAGTTTGTTTGCGTTTTATGGTAGTTATGCATCAATTTATTACAAAATATCTGGACTCAGGGTTTCCATGAGAACATCAGTTTTCATTTTCCAGCGCTGCAGCGATCAAACAGAAAGCTACTTCAGGAGTCCATGAAGGCAGCACTACCCAGACACTGCAGTAAGTATCCCAAAACAGCTTTACTATCTTGAAGCAACAATGTATGCAAATTCCAGTTGCTTGTTATCCTCTCTTGGTATTATGTGTTTTATTGTTGTACTTTAGCTAATGGAATAGGGATACAGTGGCATCTCACTGTGACTTTAATTTGCCTTAACATCTAACAATATTACACACCCTTTATATATACTCCTTTGATATCTGTCCACGCTGGATACGCATCTGTTAAAAGTTTTGTTGACTTTTTATTAGGTTGTTTATTTTCTCATTGCTGGGTTTTGAGAATTCTTTATAAGAATCTGGATTCAAGTCCTTCCTCAAATATGCGACTTGCAAATATTTTCTTACAAGCTGTGGCTTGTCTTTTAATTTGCTGAATGTTGTCCCTTGTCGAGCAGACGTTTTTAATTCTGATGGAGTCTAACTCTTCATTCTTTTATGGATTGTTCTGGTGGTACCATTCCAGCAGTTTTTAATTTCATTTTAATTCTCCTCAGACTGTGGAGAGTGTTAGGGTGTGGCCTCTGGGCGGTGGCTTTGTGGGGAGCTGGCTTCTGCTCCACAGCCCTCCCTGGGTACAGCCCCTCCCACACACTGTGCCTTCCTGTCTGCATGGCTACTTCCTCATGGGATCTTCTCATTCTGGGAGCATCACTACCTCTTGTGACCTCCAAGTATGGCTGTGTGTTACTTACCTCTTCACTGCTGTTAAACACAACAACAACAACAAAAAAAAAACCATAAAAACAAAAAATACCCTACAAACACCACTTAAGGAACACTTCTTTGTTACTTATGGTTCATAGAATTTCAGTTCATCATGGTGGAGCAGGCATGGCCAATCAGTTTCATCCCCATGACTGTCATCAGTTGGGGCTGAACATCAAAACATAAACCTCAGGGGACATTTCGTATCGAAATCAGCATGTGTTGGGACTACTATGTTCTATTCCATGGACTTCTCCAAGTTTGAATATCATCAAACAAAGCAGAAATGATCTCCCTGTCACAAAGAAGGGTTTGAATATGCCCTAACATCTGGATGGTGGTAGGTTCTACACACCCGTGAAGGATCTTTCTCTTTGATCTCCAAATCCTGTCTGCTCACCCCTCCTTGTATCACTTGGTTGGAAGAGTGGGCTCCAAATGCCTCGTGGTGCAGCATAAGCAAGGTCCGTGTCAGGACTATGGCTGCAGAGAGATGCAAGGCTCTGGGGTAGAGCTGGAGTCCTTCTACCCTCCCCACGAAGGATCTGGAAGTCAGACCCAAAGTTCTGACCTAGCATTCTTGTATGGGGGTGCAGAAGAAGCTGATGTTAAGCACCAAGGGTTGGAGTCCAGGTTGCGGGAGGAGGGTCTCATCCACCCAGGTGAACTGGCTATTGTTTACCAACCCATTCCCACTGTAACAGCAATGTTAAAATCGCCGGTGGCTCCTCTAACACTGGCCCTGAGTCAGATCTCTGTGGCTAAAGTAGATGCCTTGTTCCAGTGGTAGGAGGCAGGATTTGGACTTCTGCCGTGGTTAGGAAGCACAAAGAACCTCTTCCTTTGTATGGCCTGGCTCACACCCCACACACCTACACACTAGTGTGGCTCCGCTCACACCCTAGACATCTACACACTAGTGTGGCCCTGCTCACACCCCACACACCTACACACTAGTGTGGCTCTGCTCACACCCTAGACATCTACACACTAGTGTGGCCCTGCTCACACCTCACACACCTACACACTAGTGTGGCTCTGCTCATACTCCACACACCTACACACTAGTGTGGCCCTGCTCACACCCCACACACCTACACACTAGTGTGGCCCTGCTCACACCCCACACACCTACACACTAGTGTGGCCCTGCTCACACCCCACACACCTACACACTAGTGTGGCCCTGCTCACACCCCACACACCTACACACTAGTGTGGCCCTGCTCACACCCCAAACACCTACACACTAGTGTGGCCCTGCCTGTACCTACACATTATTCTTGGGGAGAGTGGTTTGCTGCACGTCTCAGAGCATGCTTCCTTCGCTTGGAGCTGTGCCCCCCACCCCATCCTAGTCTCAGTGCGGCTACTGGTGGTGGCTGCTGACTTCTGCTGTAGTCCCTCCCTCCCCAGTGGTGGCTGCTGACTTCTGCTGTAGTCCCTCCCTCCCCAGGGCCCTGGAATTGATTTTCTTCATTGTGGCATGTAAAGATCCAAAGTTTGCCCCTTGCTCCCTATCCCGAGAGACTGCCTACATTAGCAGCGTTGTTGAGGACAGGGCGACAAGTGCTGGCCATCCCTGCGGGGAGGGGTAAGAGGGGGTCCCTGGAGCATCTCCCAGTTCCTGAGTGGTGTGTGTCCCAGGGTAGCTGTTAGGTTCTGAGGACTCAGTGGGGCTGGCTTGGCTTTCAGTAGCTCCTTTGCCAACCTCCTTTGAAATCAAGAATCGGTGGCTCTCACCTTGTCTTTCAGCATCTGAGTTAGTCCTCAGCGGCCTCTTGTGAGTGAAGAGAAGAGCAAATGCAAGCCAAGTTGACTTCTGTGTGTCTCTGGCAGCGCCTCCTTCAACCTAACTTCTCGGATGGGAGCCTCTTGCCACCAGTGTCCTGCCACCTTGTTCTCACAAGCTCTCAGGCCTGGCCCTGCTGGTTGTGCACTGTCGAGAAGGCCTGGGGGCCCCCACCCCCTTGGCCTGCTGGTCCTAGCTCTTCCCTGTCTCAGCAAGTCTAGTTGTCAGGGTTTTTAGCTGGATGTGGGGGGAAGTTAGCCTTGCTTCATCTCTGCCTTGGTGCTTTCCTGAACATCAAAGAACACAGGTTCTCACCATTCCCCCCTCCAGGCCAACTGAGACACTCAGGTCTTCGTCTCTCTGTGGCAGCCATGGCGACATTTCTAGAGGATGCATCAGGTCCCATGTCACTGCCTGACCACCTCAAATAAACTCAAATACTTTAAAATCCCTTAACCATCTATCTGCCCGGGGCTTGGATGACAGCTTCAGAGTCCCTGCTGGTTTTCCTATGTCACAACAATGCCCTCCAGACCCTGTCCACTTGAAATTCCCTGAACGCCCCCTTGCCCTTCCTGCTGGCTCTAGTGTTCTTATTCGTCCTGGTTTCAGCCTCAGGACCCAGCATGTGTTGGACCAACCCCCTCTCTTACCTTGTGTGTGACAAGAGCTTCTGAATTCACAGTTGGTTGCTCAGGCACCTCACACAGACATTGTGTTTGCCAGTTGCTGTGCCCAAGGGAAGCAGGGAAACCAGGGGACACTTCTCTTCTTTCTGGGGCCTCCACACTGGTCTCAAGGCATGAGCAATAAGCAAGGGAGGCAAGGCCTACATGGAGAAGCTGGTACACTGAAAATATGGCCCTCTGAGAGTGACAGATGGGCCCAAAAGAGTCCCGCTCCTCAGAGGTCGGAAAGGAGGGTGCTCCTGGCGCGAGCAACTGAATATTCAGGGTCAGGCCAAAGCTGATGTGTTTCAAGGATCTTCAGGACATAGGTGAGTCCACCACATTTCTTCAGCAGAGGGGATTGTCCCCACATGCTCTTTCCTCCATACACCCAAATGACTTTCAATTATAACCCAGAAATATAATAGATGGGACAGTGGAGACTCTGGGCAGTAAAGTACTTGCCATACAAGCATGGGGAACTGAGTTTGAGCCCCTGAACTGACGTAAGAAGCTGGTGATGGTGGCACACATGTGTAATCCCAGCACAGATGAAGTAGGGACAGGCAGATTTCTGTGTCTTGCTGGCTGACCAGCCTCACTGAATCCGTAATTCCCAGGTCAATGAAGAGACTGTGCCTCACAAGACAAACAAAAAAACAAAAACAAAAAACTGAAGTAGATGACACCTGAACGCTGATCCTCCAGGTTGACCCCTTGGCTTCCATACGCATGCGCACACATGATTAATAATGATAGTGATAAGAAAATAAACATAAAATTTCCTTTGTTGACTTATATATATGTAATCATGTTAGAAGAAAAACATTACTATACTAAAAAAAGCCAAACCCCACATGGCGACTGATAGCATGAACTATGTTCATGCAGACAAGCTCATTCCCACACACTAGTTGTAGAAACTGTGAATTGCAGCTGCCCATTGAGCCCTGGCCCATGCAGATCTGCTAGTCTTTGCTGCTCTTCCTACCCAGATGTGTCAAGCTGCTCTCACCCAGAGCTGATTGAAGAATGCTTCTAGATTATTCTTAATTCCCAAGTGACTCATTCATGTTAAATCACAGATAAATAAATAGTTAGGAAAAGCTTTCAGTGTGAGAACCATTTTGGCATACCTATTTTAGGATCCCATTAAAAGGGTTCCCTTAGTTGAAACATCACTAAAATATCAAATTATCATAAATCAAGATAATTCAGTGAAAACTTTAATTTCTTTTCATCTTTAAGAAACCAATCAGGACATGGTGATGCACACCTGTTATCCCAGAACTCAGGAGCAGGGTCAGGAAGATCAGGAGTTGGGTGCATACCAATCAGCCCGGGCTACAGAGTGAAACCTTGTCTCAAACAAGCAGAGAAGCAAGCAAGCAAACAAACAAATAAACCACCTAAGTGTTGCTGTGTGTGTTACAGCTCAATGGTGGGACAACTGCTTAGAATCTCCCAGTGAGGGGCTGGGGTGTGGCTCAGTGGTAGAGCCCCTGCCTAGAATCCCCCAGTGAGGGGTTGGGGTGTGGCTCAGTGGTAGAGCCCTGGAGGCACACCTGCAGCTCAAAGAGCTATATCAAATCTTGGTGTGTCAGTGTGATTTGTTTGAAACTGATTGTAGTTGTTCACAAATATATTTGTGATTTTCTAACCTTATCTGGATAGAAGTACAAAAGTGTGCTAGTACTGTAAAAGTCTCTCTATTCTTTCCTAGTTTGTGAATGATTAGCAATTGAAAATAATGAATTTCAATCTTAAAGACACTATTAAAATTCCATAAATCATGTATGAACTAAAATTCATACCAATCAAACAAAAATGTAACACCACGGAGTTTGCTCTGTTTTAAATTTTAAACACAAATGAACTTTCAAGTGCCCACTTCAGGTGACAGAGTTGAAGTGACAGGAGTTCAGGTAATTTGTCTTGGTTGTCACCGGGCTTTCCTTGTTTGCTCTAGATCTACTGTTTAAATGCAGGGCTGTGGCACTCAGAGCACTTGGAGACAGTGACTGTGCCTGTGTTGATACAATTTCGAATTTCCCCAAACTCACCGTTAAAACAAATGGACACCCCGCAGTCTGTGTGTCTTGAGAATCTGCCTCTACTCTTCAGCACTTTGCAAAGTTTCAGTAGTTTCCGTGTAGGAATCAGCATGTATTAAAATGTAAGGGAAAATGTGCTAATCAAGACTCTAAGTGGTGGTGGCAAATGGGTTCAGACTAATAGACTAGTAGAAAATGCTTTCTCTGATTTCAGGAAGGACTATATATTACTACTATTTTTTATGTGTGTGAATGTTTTCCTGAATTTATGTTTGTGTACCTGTGGAGGTCAAAAGAGGTGATAGATCCCCTGGACTGGAGTTATAGGTAGTTATGAATCAGCATGTGGGAATTGAACTTTGGTCCTCTTCAAGAGCATCCAATGCTCTTCACAGCTGAGCCATCTTTCCAATCCCAGAAGAAGTATTTTTTAATTGCTGGCATAATTTGGAGTGGCAGACACATGGAAATATTAACTCGCTTTAGGCACTGTTGGTCCTACTGTCTGCAGCTAGGGGGAGCTGTTTTCTCCCACTGGCTGGACGGCCATCGCTGTCTGCAGTGATGAAGCATACTGGGAAGGAGCTGACAAGAACCAAGCACAGAAGGATCCTGTAGAACCTGATAATAGGATGTGGGTTTGGCCTAAGCTCAATGCACTCTTGGGTAGCCAAGAAGAGAGGACTTCCTACCATGGAACATGGCTAAGGATGCATGAAATTCCAAAATAACAGGGTGACTTTTCTACCAGAGCACAATCTACGTGGGTGGACAGGCAATGTGTTTCCTGCACCTTTGTTGTTAAGGTTTGGCTGCAAAGGGTCCTTCCTGCAAAACATCCTGAAGGCTCAGTCTCCAGCTGGTGGGACTAGTGAGAATCAATTTGATCCCGAGGACTCTGAACTGATCGTAGCTTGATGCCATTATTCAGAGGTGATGGGAAGTGGGAAGCTGGGCCTGACCGGACAGTGTTGATGACTGGGCATGTGCCTTCGCACAGTCACCTTGTGTCTAGTTCCTCCTTGTCTTTCTTGCTTGCTGGGAGCTGAACAGCTCTTCCCTATCACACTCTCTCCACCATTACGCTCCAAGTCACCATTGGTCCTTGGGAATGGAGCCAGCTCAACCATACATCCTTGCTCTAAAACGGTGAGCAAAATCAAATCTTTCCTCTTCAAGTGGCCTTCCTCAGGCATCTTGTCACGATAACTAACACATGTTTTTGAACCCAGTGTTTTCTTTTCTTTTCCTGTTGCTGTGATAAGATACTCTGATGAAAGCAACTTGAGGGAGGAAGCGTTTATTTTGGCTTCTGGTTCCAGAAGGCTACAGTCTGTCATGGCGGTGAAGGCATCATAGCAGGAGTAGATGGCTGGCTGATCACATAGCACCCACATTCCGGAAGCAGAGAGCAGAGAACAGTGAGTGCTAATGTTTGTCTTACTGCCTCCATTTTATACAATCCATGATCTCTTGCCCAGGAAATGGTTGCAGCTACAGTTAAGATGGGTCTTTCGACGTCAATTGACATAATCCACATTAATTCCCTATTTGCATACCCAGAGGCCCATCTCTCAGGTGATTCTAGATTCAGTCAAATTGACAACTAGCACTAAGTATTTTATCCAGTATTTTCCCCTGTGCTTATGGGAGACTGACTATACAAGCAGATGACCAGCGGACCATACAGATACATAAAGATAAACCTATAACCCACAATTTGCAGGAACTGGTACAGGAAGTGAACCAGTTGTCTCCACGGATAAATGCAAGTTCAGGGACCAGGTTAGAAAACCAAACAATAGTGGTATAACAGTGGGCCCAGCTTTATTAATAACTGGAAGTGTTCATAATTATGCTCCTGGCTTTCAACTTACGCCCTTTGGAGAATGCCAAATATGTACTTTTAAGCAACTACACAGGGCACCTAGTACAGGTTAGCATGCCCACAGCCTCCCCACACCAACTTGAAGCCTTCACTTTTTTTTCTACTGTAAAAGCTTTCCATCCCTTTGTTTCCCTTTGAGTGTCTGCCAAACAGGAGGTAGAGACTGACTCCCTTAACACAACACAGCTGTTTCCGGATAAAGAGCCTTCACATGTGTTCCGGTTGGGGTATCTTCATTTTATGACCACTCTCTACTCACATAACAAATGAGTGAGTGAATGAATTATAATTTTGCCACTGGAAACTGTCTAAAGCAGACGAGGGAAAAATGAACAGCAGCAGGAGAGATGGACAGTGGAGATGCTGCAGGTGCAGGCTGGAAGAAGGGCTTTGTCCCTCTGAGTTTTTGTTTAGCCACCAACCTTCTCTGTGTGTTCAGTGCCTTGTGTCTATAAGACATGAGAGCCTGCTATACAGAAGTGTTTCGGGGGTGAGTACATTTTCAGTTGATAGCATAGCCTTTAAACAAAGTTACGTGTGTGTGTGTGTGTGTGTGTGTGTGTGTGTGTGTGTGTGTTTGTGCATGTAAGTGTAGGGCCTGAAGAGAACTTACATTCCAGGGAGGCAGAGTTGCAGCCAGATGTAGGCTGCCTGATGTGGGAGCTGGGAACTGAACTCCGGTCCTCTGGAAGAGCAACAAAGAGCCCTTAATTGCTGAGCTGTCTCTCCAATTCCCAGCAAAGCCTTTGAAGCTGCACTTTTAAGCGCTTACCTCTTATTCTATAGCTTTCCAAAAGAGCTATAGACATTTGCTGGGGTATTCAAAATGGATGAGCCCCCCTCCCCAGGACTCCTCCCCCCAGGTCCTCCTCTTCACCAACTGCTTCGTTACCAGCCCCTTCTGCTCTTCGAGTTACACTTCTCTGGCAGCTAATGGTGCACACAGGCTTGTGGTGTGCTCGTTGGGTTTTTGAATTCTTCTTACACACATTGCTTATTTTTTTTTTTACTTTTTCATATCTATTTCCCCTTTGGCCATTTTCACAGCCTTAATGCTATAGTTCTGTAATTTGCTTTAATAGATGATATACTATGTCTCTCTTATAATTCTCATTTTTCAGAACTTTTTTGTGTATTTTCTTCTAAAAGGATTTTAACTGAACTCATGTCATAAAATAATTAACAACTACTATCTTTATAGTATTACCAGACCATAACACACCTCCCCATAAGTCTATGTCTTATTTAATTAATTAATTTTCTTAATTTATAATTTTAAAATTAATTAATTATTTTTCGATGCTGGGAATTCAATCAAGGATGTGTTATGAAAGTACCATACCACTGATCCACACTCAATCCCCCACTGGGGGATTCTAGACAGGTGCTCTACCACTGAGGCACACCCCCAGCCTCTCACTGGGAGATTCTAGGCAGGGGCTCTACCACTGAGCCACACCCCCAACCCCTCACTGGGGGATTCTAGGTGTCTTAGTTACTTTCCTCTTGTTGTGATAAGACACCATGACCAAGACAACTTATAGAAGAGTTTATTTGGGGCTTATAGTTTCAGAGGGTTAGAGTCCATGGCCATAACGGTGGGGAGCAAGACAGCAGGCAGGTAGGCAGGTACTGGAGCAGTAGCTGGGAGCTCACATCTTGAGAAACAACCACTATGTATCCCTGGAATTCGCTTGTAGACCAGACTTGTCCCTGACTCACAGATTCTCCTGCCTCTGCATCTCTACTATTGGGATTAAAGGAGTGTGCCACCATATCCAGCTCTTTCTATTCTAGTTCCTTTTCCTTATTCCCCGATTGGACTTGATAGTTCTTCTTTTTTATTTGAGAAACTCATTCTTAAATTTATTTACAAATTCAACTTTTAAAAACATTTTTTGAGACAAGGTCATGCTCCACTCAGTCTAGCTTCAACCTGGGATCCCTTGAGCATTGGGAATATGGGAGTGTGTCACCACAGCCAGTAGTAATTCAAATTTAAAAGGCTTACATTGTTAATTATTTTCAAGTTTTGTTTATTTTGTTATTGTTTCTAATTTTGACTAGTCACAAGAATGGTTTGAGGAATTCCCACTATCCTTTACCAATTGTTTAAATTTGCCTCATTTATTTTCTATCTGTATATACCCATGATTAGTATGTATATGTACATATGTATATATAATTAGCATGCTAATTATACTAATATTTATAATCACTATACATATGCTAATACTTAGTGAACATTATTATGCACACTAATACTTTTTTCTAAGCATTTGTGAATAAGCAGGAACAATTCCCCTTCTAGCCCATAATCCATATTTCAATTCTGTTGCTTATCCAGATATTGACTCTTAATGGTTGCTCTTTTTCTCCTGCAGGGTATGGTCCAGGTTCAGGTACTGCCTTGAGTTGGCTGGCCTTTGCTGCCTTCTCAGATTTCTTGCCCTTCAGTCTTGAAGAGCATAAGCCAATAGTCATCTCTCATGTCTTAATGCCTATGTGTATAGATCTGGTTTCTGCTCTGTTGGGAGGAATGACTAGTAAACAGGATTGTGCTCCCCTCGCTGTGTGCAGTTAGGTAGCTTTTGGGTTGGCTGGTTGCAACACTGGTTTTCTTATCTTTGATTATTTGGTTACCAACATGTCAACCTATTTCTTTTCTTGCCTTTGTAATCAATAGCTAATTTGTGGGGAGATAGTTTTATGCTGTATAAATTCTTTATGCTTCATCAATATTCACTCATTAGTTTTATTATATGCTGATGATTTTCTAACTCTATCCTTCATTCTAAATTAATTATTATTTTACTTACAGATTTTTATTTCTATCCCCTTAATTAAAAATAGTGCATTAATTTATAGCCCTATGACATCATGGTTTTAGTCCATTACTGTCATTACATAAAAATATTTCAACATTCAAATTGGTTAGAATTTGACAATGTGGATCTTTTCAACCTGGGTTTTGTCTCCTTTGGCATGTTTTCATGAATCTTTTCATGCTTTCTTGTTTTCTGGCACAGAAAGATGTTCCTTTCAGGTTCATTTAATACTTTTCCTGCCCCAGCTTAGAAATATTTTAAGTAGTCCTACCTAGAATAAACTAATTAACCAAATAATCAAACAGCTAACTAATAAACAAACCAATCAATCAAACAAGCAAGCAATCAACCAAGTAACCAATGAGCCAATCAATCGACCAATCAACAAAACAACTAATGAAACAAACAACCAAGCAAATAATCAGCCAACTAACCAGTGAGCCAATCAACAAACCAGCCAAACAAACCATCAAACAACTAACCAATGAGCCAACCAATCAAATAAGCAAACAAGGAAGCAAGCAACCAATAAGTCAACAAACAAACCAACTAACCAACTACTTACCAACCAACCAACCAGCAAACCAAACCATCAAACAACTAACCAATGAGTCCAGCAATCAATCAAGAAAGCAAGGAAGGAAGCAAGCAACTAACTAACAAATGAACCAACTAACCAACCAAAAGCTCAACCAGCTCACCAACCAACTAACCAAACAAACTACTAATCAATGAGCAAGTGAACCAACCAACTAGTCAAACAAAAAAACTAACCAACCACCAACCAACCAACCTTCCCATCAACCAACCGATTAACCAACACCACCCAACCAGACATAAACAAAACCTGATCCTTAGTTGATCTTGTTTTTAGCAGTTTTCCTTCTTATAATTGGTAATGGGTTAGAATTGTGAACACATATTCTCTAAGTTTTATGACTGAACAAATAAATCCAAATAGTGATGATGATGAGATCTTAGTTTCTAATTGCTGTGGAAATGTGGAAAAGAAGCAGTTAAAAATGCATCCTGTTGCACTGGAGTGGGGTCCAATGGAACAGTTTAAATCATTGTTTTTAATGTCTACATGTGTGGATCTGTCTACCAGTCCACCCACCCACTCACCCACCCACCCAACAACCTGTCCACCCACCTACCCACCCATCCAGTTATCCATCCATCCATCCATCCATCCATCCATCCATCCATCCATCCATCCATCTCTCTATCTACCTATGTCCCATATCTAGATATGGAAATAGTATTGAAATAAATATGCTTGTGTAGTGTGACTACACATCCTCATATTTCTCAGCAGTGTCTGCTGAGAGGACTAGAAGCAATGACATACCAGTGGCAATGAATACATCTTGTGCTTAGATTGTGATTTTTAATTATTCATCACAATTAAATTTTTAAAAAGTTGATTCTTCTTTGGTGCATATGAAAATTCTCCAAGTGCTATATAGAGTTTACAGCTGCATTTTGTGTGTCTCATTGTCCAACAGAACTTTTGCCATGACAAGACTCTTTTGCATCTATCTTGGCTGGAATGGCATTGACTAGATGTACAAACATAACCAGTGAGACTAAACACCTGACTTTCTAGTTTATTTAACTATAATCAATTACATTAGCTACTTGTGGTTAGTGGCTACCATATCCAACTTTGGGTAAAGTTTTGAGAGGTATGTGTGTAAGTATGAGAGTGTTCGAGTTTATTAATGATATTGTTATGTTCAGTATGGATACTGAGTGTATTATCTTACACATTTTTTACTGTAATATGAACATATATTCAAGGTTATTGATATTATTGGTCAAATTCATTTTGCTCAAATATGACGTTGGACCTTTGAGTAGAACATATTTTGTATATCCATATGTATATAGTATATACATATATATCATTAGATTTCTCAATAGTGTTGGATAGGTCCTTTAAATTTTGCTCTCTGTACCTGGTAAAGCTTGATAGGGGGAAGATTCACATTGACCACTGTCTACCTTGTTAAATATTCATTTTATCAACTCAGATTTATTTTTGTTTGTGTTTGTCTGGCAAGTGTATGCTCATCACTTTTCCTGGCACAGAGGAAGGCCTTAATATTTATTTGCTGTATGAATAAATGTATGAATGCATTTTCTCAACTTTCCAGAACATTTTGTTGTAGGTGTGCTCCTTTACAAGATCAAAAACCCGCACTTCGTGTTTGACCCAAACCAAATCTTTCCATGGAGACACTGAGCTCATTTCCATTTCGTGCTCAGTTGTTTAAAGGGCTTTGTTCTGTTTATAAGAAATTTAAGTCTATCCTGTCTTACTGTCTTCTAGGTAATAGTTTTGTTCCCAGGAATCTTTTCTACCATAAAGACTTCTACCCTCATGTTCCCCTAAGAAAGATTTAATTTTCATTTTTTTCTTTGCTGCTGCTGGGGATTAAACCTGGGGCCACCTGCATGCTAGGCAAGTGTTCCAGTGAACCACATCCTAACCCCATTTCCCTTTTATTATTGTCTCTCTACTATTCTTTTTTATAGACAATATTTTTATTAATTCTTTGTGAATGTCATACAATGTGTTTAGATCACATATACTCCCTTCCCAGTTTCCCCCAGATCCACCCCACCTCTCTACTCACCCAACTTCACATTCTCATTTTCCTTCAAACCTATTGTGTCTGATTTTTGTTCACCAAATACTCTTAGGAGTGGGACCTGCCTGGAATGTGGTCCTCCCACCAGATGTTAAATCTTTAAAAAAAATGGACTCTCCCTCTCCCAGAAGCTATCAAATGTCAACAACTCTTCACTGTGGGGTGGGACTTCCTGCCCACTGTCCGAACTCCATGCTGGGATTTTGTCTGGCTTGAGCTTGTGGAGAGCATGTGCATGATGTCATAATTGTTATGCATTCACGTGTGTAACTGCCCTGCTGCGTCCAGAAGACACGGTTTCCCTGAAGTCACCCACCATCTCTGGCTTACTATTCTTTTTTTAAAAAATATTTTATTAGCTTTCTACTTTAATTGTACAGTTATGTGCACAGTGTGATAAACACATACACTCCTAACACACACACACACACACACACACACACACACACACACACTTATTTATAGTGTAATGACTGAATCAGGGTAGGAGTTCCATATCTTTAAACATTAAAGTTTTAGTAACGTAATAATTGTGTATATTTAGGAGATACATACAGAGAAGAGGTGAAGGCACCAACCCCAGACACAGGATGAGGAGGTGGGAATGCCGCTCATCCTGATTTCATCAGTGTATGTTGTACACCTGTACTGAAATAGCCATCTTGGTGTCAGTTAACACAGACTCCAACCTGGTCAAAGCACCAAGAGTAAGGGATTGAGGAGCGCTCAGCCTTAAGTCGGCATCTCCTTATTTCCTTCCCACAAGGTCCAGGAAACACCACAGAGGAGGGACGGAAGGGACTTCAGAGCTGGAGGAGGTGGAGACCTGCCACGAACTGTTGCCAGCCAGATACGACATCGCTGTTGCAGCCATGAAGACACAGCTGCTATGGGTGTCTGTGCAAGATTGAGCGCTCCAACTATCCACCATGGATAGAGGAGGTGCCCGTAAGTAATTGTCCCTTAGCATACCAGGGGAGTGGTTCCAAGACCATGTGCAGAAATCATCTACGGATGCTAAGTTCCTCTTACAGAATGACACTGTATTGGCAAGTAACTCTCCCACTCTCCTTACATGTTAGAACCATCTTTTGGTTCCTTTGTACACTTAGCACAGCACCCACGTGTTGCTTCCTTTGTGTAGACTCAGCACAGCACTCTGGGCACAGCAAATTCCAGTTTTGCTTTTTGGAACTTTCTGGATTTTTTTTTCCTGAGTGTTTTCAGATTGAGTACATCAGTTTGGAACCTACAGATACAGCGCGCCAACTGTTTACATGTGTACATTTCCCAGCACAGGACAACTGAATTCCAAAATTACTCTGGTGGTTTTGAGGGCCATAGCTTACCTTAACTTTGACCTTGGGTAGGGAGGAGCCACTGCTTGGGAAGTGCCAAAGGTGAAGCTGGGCCTCCCTTCCCTCCTCTGCAGCTGGGGGCTGCCATGAACAGGGCATGCTGCTGTGGGAAGATCAACATGTCCCATTGGATGTGTGGAACAGTGGCTGAGCACGTGATGGAGGGGGAAGACCACCGGCATTCTGGGCTGGGAAGGATGCTCCTGGCTCATGCTTCTGCCCTGACCTCTGACCAGCTGGATTTGCTCGCAGAGTCCACGTTAAGTATTCCTCGTTAAGCATCCCCTGCCTGCGCATGCTCACCTTCAGGAGAATAGAGGGGCTCTGGGAGACACCTTGGCCTGGATGCTCATCAGAAGTGGGATCTGGTCAAGTCCCAAGCTTCAGGCTCCTCTCAGATGGGATACACATTCCAACTTCACTGCATTTCTGGGATAATTTAGAGAAGTAACACAGCCTCTGTCTGGCCACACACTGAAGGATACACCCTGGGCGTGGGAAATGGTAGATATAATGATATTTCACTGTATACACATGTAAATTCTTCAAGAACAAAGACAAATAAAAAATACATGATCAGCATAGATTTACCTTAAGATAAACAAGTTGACAAGTGAAAAACATTTTTAAAAATTAAAATAACACCCATAAAGACTTTAATCTACATGCTGGGCCTGGGGATGGTCTGCCAAGATCTTCTTTGGCCATTTGGGAAATTCTTGATAAATTTCATCTTTGAACTTGAGTATTGTGTGTGGAGTCTGGAGGGACCATAGCACCCATGTGTGACTGGGGCAGATGCTCTGGTAGCTGTGGGCTCAGGTTGTCATGGTAACAGAGTAGCAGAGAAGCAGCATGTGGCACCGGCAGCAGCCATAGGACAGAGAACAGCATGGGCCTGAGGTACTGGCCAACTTACCTTTCTCTCCTTGCATCTTGCCCCCCTGTGATGATGATATGAGTGATCAATGTCCCCCAGAGTCTTGAGCATTTGAATGCTTATGTCCAGTTACTCATGATGTTTGGGAAGGATAAGGGTATGTGGCCTTATTGGAGGAAGTGTGTCACTGGGGGAGGGCTTTGAGAGTTTAAAGACTGGTTCCATTCTGTATTCATTCTCTCTGCTTCCTGCTTGTGGTTCAAGATGTGAGCTCTCAGCTTCCAGTCACAGCCATCATGCTCTTCTCTGCCATGGCAGACTCTGCCCCTCTAGAACCATAAGTCCAAATAAATTCTATCCTTTGTGAGTTGCCTTGGTTGTAGAGTTTTATCACAGCAACAGAAAAGTAGCTAATACATTCTTTTTTTGTGGCTACAAATAACAAGTCTTTGGCCTGAATATCTAGGTATGAATGGTGGATGCTCAAACAATATGTTCTACAAGTAAATTATTTGCAAAATAAAATTGCATACATGACAATCACAAGAAAGCATATGAAAGACTCATCAGAAGCTATATTTAGAATTTCTGAAGCTCTAAAATTGGTTATTCACAGGCTTTGACTTAAGCATCAATTTAATGCAGGAGGATGCTGCATTCATATGACACTTCAGATAATCCCTTTATTATTGAGGAAGTACAATTTATTTATTATCTAACTATCTATCTATTTATTTATTTACTTTAGTGTAAATGGACATTTCCTATCCTGACTGCCCAGTTCCAAATAATCACTGAGAGGCTTATATGAATTATAAATGCTCAACTGATAGCTCAGGCTTGTTACTAGCTAACTCTTACACTTAAATTAACCCATATTTCTATTTATGCTTTCCCACATGGCGGTACCTTTATTAGCACAGCATGTTCATCTTCTGCTCCCTCTGCGTCTGTCTGGCAACTCCTGACTCCACCCTTCTCCCTCCCATCATCCTTAGTTTGGTCACTCCACCTATACTTCCTGCCTGGCTACTGGCTAATCAACATTTTATTAAACCAATCAGGACAATACATATTCATAATGTAGAAAAGGATTGTTCCACAGCACTCTAGGAATTCCATATATGAGTACAATATTTACATCATTCTCCCTTTTCCTCTCCTCTATCCAATTCCTCCTGTGTTCCCCTGATCCCTCTCCAATTTATGACCTCTTTTTCTTTAATCATTATTGTTACATATATATGTGCACATAATAAAACACAGTGAGTCCATTTAGTGTTACTCATATGAATGTGATTTCAGGGCTTATCATTCGGTATTGGATAACCAATTAGGGAGTGATTCTTCCTCACTTGTCAAAAAAGCTCTCTTTTTGCAGCAGATGGAGACCATTACAGAAATCCAAAACTGGTCAAAGTACCGAGAACAACTGGTGTTGGGGTGTTCAGCCCCAACTGATACATCTAACACATCTCCTACAGCCAAGGTTCAGGGGACATTGTGGAGGAGAGGGTAGAAAGACTGTAAGAGCCAGAGGGCAGGCATCTGCTGTAAGACAGTATCTTCTAGACAGAACATGACATCTCAACAATATGGCTGCCCAAACAAGACCTGAACATGACACCACCAGATGACATATTAATGTGGAGAGGGGGAAATCTCATATGCCTCACCCCTAGATGAAGCACTACAGGCAATTGAATGACTGCTGAGAGACGAAGTCATTTTAAAAATTATTTTTCCCCTGTAATTGAAGACACACAGAGGAAAAAAATGAGCAGGCAGTTTGAATTATATTCAAACCCTGGAACCACTCTCAGTTCCCTGTGTGACCCCCACAAGTTAGAGGAAATGTCAGTGGAAGCATTAAAGTGCCATTATGTAAATTTACATTGAAAATGAAACCGGGACTCACACAAAACTGATTCCAAAGAAGAGTTAAAGCTTTTTGGAAAAATGACTCCTTGAGAGTCAACAGCTTTGGCTGTACTCAAATGTGCATTGTCAGAGAATCAATAGCTTCGGGTGTACTCAAATGTGCATTGTCAGAGAATCAATAGCTTTGGCTGTACTCAAATGTGCATTGTCAGAGAATCAATAGCTTTGGCTGTACTCAAATGTGCATTGTTAGAGAATCAATAGCTTCGGGTGTACTCAAATGTGTATTGCTAGAGAATCAATAGCTTCGGGTGTACTCAAATGTGCATTGTTAGAGAATCAATAGCTTTGGGTGTACTCAAATGTGCATTGTTAGAGAATCAATAGCTTTGGGTGTACTCAAATGTGCATTGTTAGAGAATCAATAGCTTCGGGTGTACTCAAATGTGCATTGTTAGAGAATCAATAGCTTTGGGTGTATTCAAATGTGCATTGTCAGAGAATCAATAGCTTTGGGTGTACTCAAATGTGCATTGTCAGAGAATCAATAGCTTTGGGTGTACTCAAATGTGCATTGTCAGAGAATCAATAGCTTTGGGTGTACTCAAATGTGCATTGTTAGAGAATTAATAGCTTTGGGTGTACTCAAATGTGTATTGTCAGAGAATCAATAGCTTTGGGTGTACTCAAATATATATTGTCAGAGAATCAATAGCTTTGGGTGTACTCAAATGTGCATTGTTAGAGAATCAATAGCTTTGGCTGTACTCAAATGTGCGCTGTCAAACAGGGAATTGACAGCTTTGGACATACTCAAATGTGCACTGTCAGTGAATCAGAGACTTGTCCCTTTGTGACCACAGATTGTGCATGTTGGGAACAGTTGCACCTATGGAAAACCAACTCCAAACAAACACCAATGAAATAGTATTGAAATCAGGCCCTGGCTGAGATTGACAGACATACTTTCCATGGGATAATTGGGAGGTAAATTTACTAGAAATAGAAATTTTAGTGACTCAATGAAAGAATTTACAGAAATCTTATGCTTGAAGCATAATCATTAATAAAGTAATCTTAGAGTTGTTTTGACTTGCATTTCCTGATGACTAAGGATGTTGAACATTTCTTTAAATGTATTTTGACCATTTGAGATTCTTCTGTTGAGAGTTCTCTGTTTAGATCGGTACCTGATTTTTAATTGGATTATTTGATATTTTGATATCTAGATTCTTGAATTCTTTATTTGTTTTGGAGATTAGCCCTCTGTCAGATGTGGGGTTGGTAAAGATCTTTTCTCATTTCTGTAGGCTGGTGTTTTGTCTTATTGACCATGTCCTTTGCCTTACAGAAGATTTTCAGTTTTGTGATGTCCTATTTATTAATTGTTGTTCTCAGTGTCTGTGCTACTGGTGTTCTATTCAGGAAGTGATCTCCTGTGGCAATACATTCAAGGCTACTTCCCAACTTTTTCTTCTATCAGGTTCAGTGTAACTGGATTTATGTTGAGGTCTTTGATCCACTTGGACTTGAGTTTTGTTCAGGACGATAGATATGAATCTATTTGCATTCTTTTACCTGATGACGTTCAGTTATGCCAGCACCATTTGTTGAAGATGCTTTCTTTTTCCATTGAATAATTTTGGCTTTTTTTGTCAAAAATCAGGTGTTCATAGGTTTGTGGATTTACATCCGGGTCTTTGATTCAATTCTGTTGATCCACCTGTCTGTTTTTATGCAAACACTATGCTGTTTTTATTACTATAGCTCTATAGTAGAGCTTAAAATCAGGGATGGTGACACCTCTGAGAATTCCTTTATTGTATAGGATTGTTTTAGCTGTCCTGTTTTTTTTTCCATATGAAGTTAAGTATTGTTCTTTTGAGATCTGTAAAGAATTGTGTTGGGATTTTTGATGGGGATTGTATTGAATCTGTAGATTGCTTTTGGTAAGATGACCGTTGTTACTATGTTAATCCTACAGATCCATGAACATTGGAGATCTTTCCATTTTCTGATATCTTCTCCAATTCTTTTCTTCTTAAAGTTCTTGTCATACAGGTCTTTCACTTGTTTGGATAGAGTTACCCCAAGGTATTTTATATTATTCATGGCTATAGTAAAGGATGTTGTTTCCCTGATTTCTTTCTCACCCCATTTATCATTTGTATATAGGAGGGCTACTGATTTTTTTAAAAAGTTATTCTTGTATCCAGCCACATTACTGAAGGATTTTTATCACTGTAGGAGCTCTCTGGTAGAATTTTTTTGGGTCACTTATGTATACTATCATATTACCTTCAAATACTGAAACTTTGAGTTCTTCCGTTCCAATTTGTATCCCCTTGATCTCCTTTTGTTGTCTTATTGCTCTAGCTAGAACTTCAAGTACTATATTGAATGGATATGGACAGAATGGACAGCCTTGTCTGATTTTAGTGGAATTGCTTTGAGTTTTTCTCCATTTAATTTAATTTGATAATTTACTTTGATACTTCCTTGCTGCATATTGCTTTTATTATGTTTAGGTATGTTCTTTGTATCCCTGATCTCTCCAAGACCTTTATCACAAAAGGGTCTTGGATTTTGCCAAAGCCTTTTTCAGCATCTAATGAGATAATCATGTGTTTTTTTTTCAGTTTGTTTGTATGGCGGATTATATTGACAGATTTTCATATGCTGAATCATGCCTGTATCTCTGGGATGAAGCCTGCTTGATTATGGTGGGTGATATTTCTGATGTGTTCTCAGATTAGTTTTGCCAGTATTTTACTGAGTATTTTTGCATTAATGTTCATGAGGGAAATTGGTCTGTAATTCTCTTTCTTTTTTGAGTCTTTATGTGGTTTGGGTATCAGGGTATCAGGTAGCCTCATACAAAGAATTTGGCAATGTTCCTTCTGTTTCTATCATGTGGAATAATTTGAGGAGTATTGGTATTAGTGTAGCTAGAGTTTTCCTGCCTTGCCCAGTCAGGACAAATCTTTCTCACCTGCCAGTCCCACAGCTGCTCAGACCCGACAAGTAAACACAGAGCTGATTCAGAGAAGAAAGCCAAGAGGTCAGAACTAAGAGCCTTACCCTTCCTGCTTCAGCGATCCTGCTTCAGCCAAGAGAGCTCTCCGAAAAAGGGGGGCCTACTTCCTGTGTGTATGTCTTTAAATAGTCTTTCTGTTCTGCCTTCTCATTGGTTGTAAACCCAAACACGTGACTGCCTCGTCACTGCCTTGTCACTGCCTGTATGTACAGCCCTCCAGGTCCTCTATGGTATTGAGATTAAAGGCGTGTGTCTCCACCGCCATGCTCTTGCTATGGCTCTAATAGCTCTGACCCCCAGGCAACTTTATTTATTAACATACAATTAAAATCACATTTCAGTACAAGTAAAATACCACCACATATTAGCTCTTCTTTGAAAGTCTGGTAGAATTCTTGGCTGAAATCTTATACCTGTCAGAATGACTAAGATTGAAAACACTACTGACAGCTTATATTGGAGAGGATGTGGAGTGAAACCTGTACAGCCACTTTGGAAATTGATATGATGGTTTCTCAGAAAGTAAAGAATCAATCTACCTCAAGACCCAGCTATACCACTTTGGGGCATATATTCAAATGATGCTCAATCATACCACAAGGACACTTTCTCAACTATGTTTATAGCAGCATTATTCATAATAGCCAGAATCTAGAAACAATCTAGATGCCCCTCAACCGAAGAATGGATAAAGAAAATGTGGTACATATACACAATGGAGTACTACTCAGCTGTAAAAATCAATGTCATCATGAAATCTGCAGGCAAATAGACGGAACTAGAAAAAAAATCATCCTGAGTGAGGTAACCCAGACACAGAAAGACAAATATTGGTGACTACCCTAATTGTCATCAGAAAGCCTTCCTCCAGCAACTGATGTAAACAGATGTAGAGATCCACAGCCAAGCACTGGGCTGAGCTCTGGGAGTTCAGTTGAAGAGAGGGAGGAAGCAGGGCAGGGGAGTGTCAAGGTCATCACAAGGGAACCCACAGAAACAACTAACCTGGGCTCATAGGAGCTCACAGAGTCTAGACTGACAGCTAGGGAGCCTGCATGGGACTGACCCAGGCCCTCTACATACGTGCAACAGTTGTGTAGTTTGGTCTATTTCTGGGACTCCTAGCAGTGTCCTTGATGCTTGACTGGCTTTTGGGAACCTATTCCTCATACTGGGTTGCCTTGCCCAGCCTTAACACAAAGGGAGGAGGTTAGTCCTACTTCAACTTGATATGCCATGCTTTGTTGACACCCATGGGAGGCCTGCCTCTTTCTGAACAGAAACAGAGGAGTGGATGGGGGTGGGCAGAGGGAAGGTGGGGGGAGGGATGGGAGTACAGGAGTGAGGGGAAACTGGGGTAGGGTTGTAAAATAAATGAAAAATTAATCAAAAGAAAAAATACTCTTTATTTTAAAATGTAATATTTTATGTGTGATTTTATGTTCATTTTTACCCACGTAATTCTATTATAAAGAACAGAACTTAAGTTTTTGATATATTTGTTTATAGTGTGTGTGTGTGTGTGTGTGTGTGTGTGTGTGTGTGTGTGCTTATAGAGGTCAGAAGACAACAAGTGAGCGTCTGTTCTGTCCTTCCACTGTATTGGTTCCATTGGTTCCAACTCAGGTTGTCAGGCTCAGCAGAAAGTGTATTTAACAGAATTTTTCAAATGGAAAGGACATCACACTCTCTTGCATCAGTTTTAAAAATCACATTAGTCTATGTGTCACAGGAGTGATGTTCTTTGGTCACTTAAGGACCCTCTTCTAGGATCTATCTGTCCGCCCTTTGTAATGTTACTGCTTTGTGGAGAGATGTTTCTGAGACTGCACAGAGAGCATTTCTTACTCCACATTTGCCCACTAATCCCAGTACTACTGATGGCTGCCGGTATTGGCATGCTGTGTACTTAGTACTGACGTTCTGTGCCAGTCATCCCTCCTGTTACTCTTCCTCTCTTCCTCCTCCTCTCCTTCCTCCCCCTCTTCTTCCTCCCCCTCTTCCTCTCTTTCCCCTTCCTCCTCTTCTTCCTCTCCTTCTTCCTCCTCCTCTTCCTTCCTTCCTCTTCCTCTTTTCCTTCCTCCCTCTCCTCCTGCTGTTGTTTTTCTATCCCCCTCTCTCAGTGCTGTGAATGGAATCCACAGTTTCCTGCCGGGAGCATTGTGCCCAGGCTTCCTTCCTCCTTATCTATTGTTCAAGTACCCTTGAATCTCAGCATGAACTTGGAACCGTATGTTTCATTCTCAGGGTTGAAATCCATCACTGTTGAATTACTTAGGTTTGCCATTATTGTTATAAAATACCCGACAGAAAAAGTAACGTCAAGAAGGAAGGATTTGTTGGTCAGAGGGTACAGTGCCTCATGGTGGAGAAAGCATGGGTGTGGGATCAGCTAGCTGTTTCTCTTCCTCTTTTTATTTAAACCAAGTCCACAACCCAGGGAACCGCACCAGGTACTCTCAGGGCAGATGCTCCCTCACCAGTTCAATTCTGGAAACACCTTCAAGGACATACTCATAGGCGTGTCTTCTAGGTGATTCTAAAGCCATTCAAATTTGACAGTGATTATTAACCACCACAGCGGTCATTGTAAGGATTTGGTCCTTATTTACATTCTTAATTACGTCATCAGCCTTCACCGGCTTCCCAGCCTAAAAAGCAGGTGGGCCCTCTGTGGGCTCTCTGTCCCCTCTCCTTTCTGCTCCTTACCCCGGCGGCCCCCCTCTCCCCCCATCTCTCTCTCTCTCTCTCTCTCTCTCTCTCTCTCTCTCTCTCTCTCTCTTTCTCTCTCTCTTTCTGTGTCTTTTTCTCTCTGTCTCCCCCATCCAATAAAGCTCTAAAAAGGTAACCATGGCTGTGATTCTTTTAATCAGCACGCTCCTCCACCGGCATGGCCGCCGTGGGCAGCGACCAGCCACGAGGGGTAGCGCGGCGGCATAACCAACAGTCATGTTTTGGTTCTTGTTGTCCTAGGTTTAGTTAAGGAACTCCTTTATGTCTCCAGGGTTTTTCAATGCGAAACCCACCATTACTCAATTCTTTAGGAATTTTCTGGCAAACACCCATTTATCGCCTTGCCCCTAGATCCATCCATAAAAATTCCTCTCTTATGCTCAACTTTCATGGAATCTCTAAAACCCTGGATCCAGGAGATAAACCAGGCATCATGTCTTGAGCAGGTCACATTAAGGTGTTCTTTGAGTAGGTCTTGATGACCAAGAGTCAAGGGTTCATAGTTTATCAGTTTGCGTTGGGCAGTAAGGAGCAGCAGGAGCCTCCTCACAGAGTGCCACACTGTTGGTCTCTTCCCTGACTTGGTGACTGCCTTTCGGAGTCAGCATTTTTCCTCTTCATCCTGAAGGGAAAGGAGGCAGCCCAAGGGACTTGCTTAAGGTAGGGGTCTTGTCTAAGAACAAGGGTCGGTTGGGCACTGTTCTGTCTTACTGACTCTACCAGGCCTCCTTGGCTCCTGATCTAGTAAGGAGAACTCTCACAGCAAACTTGGATTGTATTGTCCAGAAATAAAATTGTCTTATTAGGGAACATATTTAGTTCTTTGATCAGGGAGGGACCTTGGCTGAAGGTCAAACAGAAATATCCCCAAAGTATAGAAATTCAAAAGAAGATGCCTGCAGCCTGTCTTAGTTACCCTCCCGATTGCTATGACCTAATGCCTGGCAAGTCAGCCCTGAAAACACATATGCAGGTGGTAGTCTATGGACTCAACCCCCTTCCTTATATTTAGGAATGTATGCATATACAAATATATGCATGCAATAACAATTAATGAAAAAAGAAGCCGTGAATTTGAAGGTGAGCAAGGTGAGGTGCATGGGAGGGTTTGGAGGGAGGAAAGGGAAGGGAGAAACATTTTAAATTAATTACATTATCAAAAATAATTAAAGAAGTCACTTAAAGGGAAAAGCAACTTAGAGGGAGAAGGGGTGATTTGGCTTGAGGTTTGGGGGTACAGTTCATCGCAGAGAGGAAGGCGTCATGGCAGTGCAAGTGTGGAGGCAGAACCATGAAGCCACTTCTTCACGTCTCCCTGGACCAGGAAGTGTAGAGAGATGAACGCTGGTGCTGAGCTGGCTCTCTCCTTTTTCTCCTTTGTGATTTAGTCTGGGACTCCAGCCCACAGGACACAAGAGACACTCTCACATCCAGAGGTGTGCCTTGATAATGCCCCAGGTGTTACATCATCATCATCGTCACCATTCCTGTCATTTGAGAATTTCATACATGCATATAATGTGTTTAAATCAAACCCACCATTTTCCCTGCTCTCCAGCTCCTCCTCCAGCCCCCCAGTGCTTCCCTCCCCGACACTTCGGGTGCTATTTTGTCTTGTAACTGACGGAGCATTAGTGCTGCCTGTGTGTGCGTATGTGCACGGTCACCCATTGGAGTATGGATAGCTTCCCAGGGGTCACATCTCTGGAGAAAGTTGACTCTCTGTCCCCCAGGAGCCATCAGTGACCAATATCTCCTCAGATACAGGTGGGACCTCATGAGTCCCTCCCCTTGCGTGCAGGGGTGTTGGCTGTTTCGATTTTGTACAGGTCCTTCACATGTGACCACAGCTTCTGTGGGTTCACGTGGGCAAAGACACTGTCCTGTCTGGCAAATACTGTTTCCCTACAGACATTCCCTCCCTTTGACCCAGGTGCTCTTAATCTAATCAAATTGACGATCAAAATGAACCAGCACAAAGCCTGGGGTTTTCTTGCCAGGCATTTTGGTGGATGGCGTTTTAAGACTGAACCGTGTACAGTATTTTAAAAAAGATTGGCTACAAATTTAAAGTCATGTTGTTTAGTGTAGGAAATACGACATCCCTGATGCCTCAGCACGTTATGGTGTGTTGTAGACAGGCTGCTTTAGCTCGTTACAAAACCCGCATTAATATAAGGGCAGAGTTTGTTCACACAAGACTTAAGTGCTTGCCAGGCATGTGTTTGCAGTGTTATCCTTTGTTATTAAGGAACCAAAGTAAGGATTTCCAGTTCTGCTTCTAGACCCTAGGCAGTGACATAGATGCTTTGGCAGGCCCAGGGTGCTGTGAGTGAGTAGTGCTCATGTTTTCCAAGCTGAGCACTGTGGAAGGAAGCGGGGAAGGGAATATTCTCAATGCTTCTGATCTGCGGAGGTTGAATATGTGTTTGCTGAGTAGAGATCGCTGTTTTTCCACCCCTCCTTTTAGTGTGTGTAATTGTCGTCAAATTTAGATACGGTCTTGCATCTCTCTTTGTGTCCCCGGCTGCTCTTGTACTATGTATCCCAGTCTGAACTCAAGGCAATCCTCCTGCCTCAGCCTTCTGAGTACTGGGATGACAGGCTGTGTAACCCTATACCCGCTTTAGAGCATGGGTTAGGAGGGCTAGCCTCTGGTTTCCCAGCGACAGGGTGTTTGTTTCCTGTGGTGTTTAATTGCCTTCATTTTCTCATGAAAGAATTTTTAGATTCTTCTCAAATGTTGGGTGCTTTTATTCATTCACTCAGTAAGAGTTTATTGGGGCCAGAGAGATGGCTCAGTATTTAAGAGTGCTTGCTGATCTTCCAGGGAACCTGTGTTCGGTTCCCAGTACCTATGTCAGGATGCTCACAACTGCCTGTAACTCCATTTGCAGAGCCTCTGACACCTTCTTCAGGCCTCCATGGGTATCCACACACGTGTGCACACACAGTCACATACAGACACTTACACAAAATAATAAATAATGAAATAATCTTTAAAAAAGTATTTGTTAGTTCCCTACATATGACATGACCAGTTAGTGTCATTGAGGGCCGAGGTGGAGGGGTTGCATCTAGTTGTTCAACATGGCCTATCACAGGTTGGCTTTGGGGACTTAGACCCCAGTGTTCTGCTTCTGTGGATTCCTAGGAGGATGACCGTTCTGGTTAGTGTTTTGTCAACTTGACACAAAATAGAATGTGGGGAGAGGGAACTTCAGATGAAAAACAGCCTCCATCAGGTTGGCCTGTGGAAAGTCAGTGGGGAAACTTCTTGATTGGTGATTGATATGGGAAGGCCCAACCCACTGTGGGCAGCACCACCCCTAGGCAGGTGGTCCTGGGCTGTCTAAGAAGCAGACTGAGCAAGCCATGAGGAACAAGCCAGTCAGCAGCACTCTGCCCTGGCCTCTGCATCAGCTCCTGCCTCCAGGTTCCTGCCTTGTGCTCCTGCCTTGACTTCCCTCAGTGATGAACTCTAAGTTTGAAGATATTTAGTAAACCCTTTTCTCCTCAAGTTGCTTTTGGTCATGGTGTTTTTCACAGCAATGGGAAGCCAGCTGGAGCAAGGTTCCTGCCTGGCTTCCCTCCATGACAGACTGTGAACTGGAATTCAGAGAAGCCCTTTCCTCACTCAAGTTAGACTTAGCACAACAAGAGAAAAGCAAAGTAGGGTAGGGTGAGGGGTGACATAAGGGGAGGGTTCTCCGGAAGTGTACTGCCTGGGGTATATGCAAAGGCTACTGCTAAGACAAATAAAAATATCATTAATGACTTAGGGGTATAATTTTGGGAGAGGAAAGCAGGGTGAAATTTTGTCTTAAACTAGGATTTTAGGCTTCTCATTAGTTCAGTAGTCTATAAAATCTTCAGCAGTGTTTTGGTTTGCATGGGAAATGTCTCCCAAAGGCCATGTGCAATTAGCACATTGTATAACCACTCTAGGCCTTCCAGTTTCAGAGTTTCAGGTTTAACTGGCTTTGGAAGAGGAGGCGGAGCATAAACGCCCATGCCGTTACTCATGTAGGTCCCACCACAGGACATCTGTTGGCAGCTGCAGGTGTGTGTCCAGGCTGGGTGATCTGAGAATCAAGACCTGCATACCATCTTCCCAGCTGTGCTTCTGTCTCCCTGGATGTTTGTATGTCTTCCAAAATGCAAACTCATCTCAATCTTTTCCTTCACTCAAGATAGGAGACTGGTTGGATTGCAAGGTCTTTCGTCCCCACCACTTACCCCCACTTTAGGATGTAAACACACCCCATAGCCTCTCTGAATGCAAAGGATTCCTTGGAATACTGATTAGAAGGAAAGATTTTGTTTCAAGGCATGAATTGTTCTTTTCACAGGGGCCATTTATCAGTGAGTATCATCTGCCATCTTGGATTATTTTCTCATTTACCTCTGGACTCAGGATTTAATTCTTCAAGCTGACACAAGACTGGAGACTTGCTATGATGTTATGGGTAGCCTGGCTCCATCTCTCTACTTTCTCACTTCTTTACAACTATCACTTTGGTTTAGCTGTTGTACTCTGGATCTAGGGTGACCAGACCTCCCCCAGAGCTCCCACTGTGGTGCACTGCCCTGTCACAGGACCAGGTTGACAAAGACCATGGGCTGACACCTCAGCATCCAAGCGCTGTCATCCTTGAACACAGGGCCTATCATGGTTTAAGCTTTGTTTGTTTTCTTTCTTTCTTGGTGATATCGTTTTACAGGAGAGGCAGACCCAAGTGTGATAGCATACCCTCGTCATCCTGGCACTTAAGAGGAGATGGCGGGAGGATCTGGAGTTCAAAGACAGCCCGAGCTACATGATGACATTCTCCCAAAACACCAAATTAAGGTCTGGGGAGGCTAAATATAATTTAAAAAATCTATGGAAAGAAGACATATGTGTCTAGATCCACCTTCTTGGGCAGGTGTTTGAACGCAGAGGGAGGACAGCCTAGCTGACCCCTGGCACATCAGATTTATGCCTCCCACTTCCTATGTGCCCAGTCCTTAGTTCTGTCTAGGATGCTGGAGAAACCAGGACTAAGTCTTTTGTGCTAAAAATCTGTCTTTTACCTGTTTAAATTACAATGCCAAATAATTATGTATGTTTAAAAGCTGTCAAAAGTCTACTTAAATGGTAGCTTTGTCTCGTGCTAAAAATTGCTTTTCATTATGACCTATTTAGACATCATTTGAACCAAATATCTCAGGCTGCACATGTAAATGTGTTTTTGTTTTAAGCTCTGCAGGTTAGGTCAGTAGATGTCTGCAACCACGACGATCGCCGGGGTGAAGGTGACATGATTTACTTCAGCCGCACAATTTCTCCATTAAAGCACGGATGTCTCCGACTCATAAGGACAGTGTTGAGCAGCTGAACTGTAATGTAGCCTCGCATTTGTCATATCAGGTGATTCAAAAGGAAAGAACAATTATAAAAATGAATGTAATTCTCCGTCAAAGGGGAAAAAAAAATCCAGTTTTTGCAGTAGGGGGTGGCTAATTTTCCATAGATTAAAACCAGGTTTCTCAGCAATTCTGCTGCTGTTATATCCCACAATTAAAACATAAGAAGAGAAGGTTTCAGTGGCAAAGCAGACAGTTGTAGAAATTAGTTATTTGGGGGCCCAGAAAGTGGGTTTCCCCTCCAGCATCAAAGGTTATTTCATTCCCCGTAGGGGCGTCTTCACTGCCATAAACTGCTCCTGCGCCCCCAGCTCTCCACCTCTCCCCCCCTTTCTGAGCTACTTTCAATTAGCAGGGATTATTAAACTGGAAACATTTTAAACCGCTGCCGAAGCTGCTTTCCGGCCTTATGAGCTGAGCTGGAGGCGTCACAGTAAAAACTGATGGATTAGCAAGGAATGTCCTTACAGCGACTGATGCCAGTGTTGTTTTCTTTACTTTTCATGGCTCCTTCTCCCCTTACCCCTGCCCACCACACCAGGCCTTTGGCTTCTCTCTCTACTGCCTTCTCCAGCTGGGAGGCTCTGTCTCAAGAGCACAGTGTGGACTTACTTTTCCTTCAGTGCTTTACTTCCCACCTGAACCGCATGGACTCGGGTACCAGCACCCAGGGGCAAGGCTTGTGGAGTCCTGTGTCAATGTCCTTTTCCTTGCTGCTTAACTGTTAGAACATTAGGATCGCAGGAGACAGGCTGCAGAGCAGGGATTGGCAGAGATGGGCATCTGTCCTGTTGCAGGGCTGCAACACGGAGAGCATTTACCCGATAACATGATCCCATAGCCCCCCTCTCCGTCTTCCATTGGTCTTTCTTAGCATTTCCTTGTGAGTCTCATTTCTCCAACTAAACTGGTTTAATAAAACTGTTTGGTTAGTGCTATGCTAAGTTTAAAAGTACCTGTGTATGTGTATGTATGTATGTATGTATGTATGTATGTATGTATGTGTGTATGTATGTATGTATGTATGTATGTATGTGTGTGTATCTATCTATCTATCTATCTATCTATCTATCTATCTATCTATCTATCTATCTATCTATCTATCATCTATCATCCAGCCATCATCTTTCTTTCTGTCTTTCCATCAATCCATCATCCATCCATCCATCCATCCATCCATCCATCCATCCATCCATGTTGGCTAGTTTTATTGTCACCTTGACACAACCAAAAATCACCTGGGAAGATGGAGTCTCAGTTGAGGGGTTGCCCAGATCATATTGGCCCATGGCCATGTCTGTGGCGAATTGTCTTGGTTGGTGGTTGACGCAGGATATTAGCCCACTGTGGGTGATACCACTCCTGTGCAGAAGTTCCTGGGTTGTATAAGAAAGCTGGCTGCACACAAGTGAGAGGGAGCAAGCAAGTCAGTCAGTCAACAGCGTTCCTTCCTGGTTTCTGCTTCCGTTCCCGTCTTGAGTTCCATCTGAGATAGCCTGTGACCTAGAAGTGTAAGTTGAAATAAGCTCTCTCCTCCCTAGGCTACTTTTGGTCAGAGTGTTTTATCACCAAAAACAAAGCAAACTATAACTATGTTATTTATCTATCCCAATGTGCATCTATCTGTCCATCCATCTATTATTTATCTATCCATCTATTTCTTATCTATCTACCCATTTGTCTATTATCTATATGTCCATCCATTTGTTATTCATCCATCTATCCATCATCCACTATCTACCTATCCATCTGTTATCTATCATCTATCATCTATTCATCTACCTATAAATCATCTTTATCTGTGTGTGTGTATGTATGCACATGTTAATATATGTATGTACTATCATCTATTTATCTTTTATCATTTCTATTTCTGTATGTATATACCTTTGCATTTATCCACTTATCCGTGTATCTATGTGTCTACCTGTTCTTCATCCATGGATTCAACTAGTCCATGGATTGAAAATACTTCAAAACTGAATCTATATTGAAGATGCATATATCTTATTTCTTTTTCATTTCCCCCAAACATTACAATGATATATTATTTGAGTATTATTTATTAAAAACTACAGCTGATTTCACAGAAGACTGTGTATAAGTTATATGCAAACACCATGCCATTTTACACAAAGGACTTGTGCATCTGAGGATTTGGAAATCATAGGATCTTAGGACTAATCTCCCATGGTTACTTAGGGACAACTGTATTGAATTCTAACAATAGAACTATGAGTTAGCTGTAGTGAATATTCCCATTTTGCAGATAATAAGTTAAGGCTTATCAGTGGTGGCAGCTAGCTTCAAAATGGGATAGAATGCTCAACCACTCTATTAACTCTGACTAAATGAGTCCCTACTCCGACCCCAGATTCTTTATCAACCAAAAGGCACATTTGGAGCTGACTCTTCCTATTCCTTTCCTCATTGTTAGCGTTTGGGAAATTCAGTGACTCATTCATTCAAGACTCATGTGTGTGCCTGCTTTGGGCCTCAGCTTGCAGGCTCTGAGGATGATTGGTGGCTTATTGGACCAGCTACCTCCCCCGGTGGGACAGGAGCCTGCCCAGCTCTGTTTCTGACCCGGAGCCCTCCTCTGAGGCTCCTCCATCAAATCCACTGGCTTCCTTCAGATGTCAGTTGGGCTGCTACACATGCACTGTGGGCAGAGGTTCCCCCCCCAAAAGAAAAGAGCTCTTGTTTTGTTTGAATCTGGACAGTTAAAGAAACACGCTACTGTGCTGGGGCTAGGCCATCACTGCACTGAAAATCAGCACCAGATTGAAGTCTGACTTCTGAGCTTAAGGCTCAGAGAACTAGCCACTGCCTGTAGGGGGGATGGGAAGGAAGACTGGGGTGTCTCTTTGGCTGCAGAAGGGTTCCTATTGGCCCCACTCCAGCAGAGGGCTGGAGTTAAGGCCTGAGTGGGAAGAAAGCTGTTCCCTTAGAAACAAGATCTGAGGTGGGGCCCCACAGCCACCCCTGGGTTATGACTCAAAGCCTACAAACAAGAAGTGTTTATTACCTCCAAAGTAGTGTGGGTCGTGTAGGGCTGAATGGAGAGGTGAGGTATTGCCTCTGTTATCTTTTGAACTAACTGCTATTGCATGTCCCATGACCAGCTGTGGCAGGGTTTTTGTTCCCATGAATGAATGGGCTATAAATCTGCCGGGGTTGACATCGGCAGCAGCTCTGGAGGTGTAAAGCAGAGCTGTGCTGAGGAATCTCGTGGTCCTTGCCTGCCTGGAAAACGAATTCAATAAAATGGAGGTGATCTGTGCTTATTTATAGGGCAAATGGATACATCCAGCCCGGGCCGTCAGGGCCTAACTTCACGCTTTCTCATTTACACTCTGTGCAGCCCATTTCTGTACCCAGGGTGGCTCTGGGCACCGTGAGAAACTGCAGTGGTGACAGAAACGTAGATGCTGCTGCTGATAGAGCAGTATTTCCCTCTCTTCATCCGAGGTTCTAGAATCTTCCTAGCTAATTTCTGTAAGGGTTTTGCTCTTTTGCGCTGAAAACCCACGGCTGTGAACACCTCCTTATTTACACCTCACTTTTGAGGCTGAATGACAGGAAATGGGATAAAATTAATTGCTATTTCTCAGACCTCTGAAACAATAAATTTCAGCCATCATAAATTTGGAGGTGAGTTAAGTACTGAAAACAATTTATTGCTAATTTTTCCCTTAATTGCATCCCCGAGAAGAGGGTTTTGTGCTTCCTGGTGGAATTATTACATCAGAATGATTCGTTAGAAAGCACAATGAGTTGTAAATCAGAGGCTCACCTGAAAGAGGTCAAAGGTCTCTCACAATTCACTCTGCTGTCTGCAAGGCAGGTCCTCAGTGCATAAAAGGATCAGGCACGATGCACCTGCTGTGCTCCTCACAACCCTTGTGGAGATGGAGAGTTGATTCAATAAGATGTCTCACCCCCTAGAAGTGATGGCTTACGTCTGCATGGAAACGAAGCAGAGGGGACATGATGGACTGATCACCTGTGCAGCCTCCCAGCCTCAGTTAATTTGTTTCTAGGCTCCTTGTCCAGTCAGGCTAACTGCAGGTGAAGCCAGATGACAGGCTGACCTTGCGGGTGAACGAAGGAAAAGTTGAGAGGCAAGGATGGGTGTCTCAGCTACTGTTCTATAGCTGTGATAGAACACCATGTCCAAGGTGACTTGTAAAAGAAGGTATTTTACTGGACTTATGGTTTCCAGGGTTAGAGTTTGTTTTAGTCGGGGGTTTCTATTGCTGTGAAGAGACAGCATGACACAGCAACTCTTATAAAGGAAAACATTTAATTGGGGCTGGCTTACTGTTCAGGGATTTAGTCCATTATCATTCCATGGGAAGCATGGTGGCATGTAGGCAGACATGGTGCTGGAGAGGTAGCTGAGAGTTCCACATCTGGATCTGCAGGCAGTAGGAAGTGACAGTGACACACTGGCCTAGTGACACACCTCCTCCAACAAAGACACACCTATTTCAACAAGGCCACACCTCCTAATAGTGTTACCCCCTATAGGCCTGAGGGGGCCAATTACATCAAACCACCACAGAGTTCTTGACTGTGGAGCGAAAGCATGGTGGCAGAAACAGCTGAGAGCTCACATCTTGATCCACAAACACAAGGCAGAGAGAGACAGCACTGGGAATCCCAAGAATCTTTTGAAACCTCAAGCTCTGTCCCCAGTCACATACCTCTTCCAACAAGGCCACACCTCCTAATCCTCCCCCAAAAGTTCCATCAACCAGGGACCAAGTATTCAAACTCATGAGCCTATAGGGGCCATTCTCATTCAAACCGCCTCATTCCGGGAGGGTAACTTCCTCTGGCAGAGGAATTGCTGGCAGTGGGGCTCTGGCAGATGAAAAAAGGCATTGCCAGGTGCTATTAGCAGGTAGGGGTGTCTTGTTTCTTTCTAGCCCAGTGGAAGAAAGACTTGGCTTAGATGACGATGGAGGAAACCTGTGGCTTCCTGCTTGGTTCCATTGCTTTTGTGTTGCTGTGACCAAATGCCTGACGGAAACAAGAGAAGAAAGGTCCATTCTGGCTTCCATTTCAGAAGGTTTCAGTCACTTGCAGTGGGGAATGTGTGGCAGAGCATCTCTGACCTGGCTAGCTAGCAGGCTGTGATGCCGAGACTGATTACACGGTGACGGGCCAGGAAACAGAGAGCTTTGCTGTAGCTAGGGGCCAGTCTCTCCTTCACAGGTCAGCCCCTACTGACCTAACGCACTAGCTAGGTTTCATCTCCTCAAAGCTCACCGCCACCTGGGGAACATGGATCTCACTGTGTATCCTTGGCTAGCCTAGACCTCAGAGAGCTGCCTGCCTCTGCCTCCAGAGTGCTGAGATTAAAGGCAATGTGGCAACTGCTCAGCTCTTAAATGGTAACTTTAATAGGCATTTGCAGATGAGCCAGTGGGCACTGAGAGTGTTTATGAGCACCAAATGCATCTGGTTTTACACCCAGTGTGGAGGTCAGTGGGGGTGGCGTGGGGAAGTGTTAGGACGGTAGGAGGTCTGTAGGAGACTCTTCTCTCCCCTCCATAATGGCACTTCTTATCCAGGGCCAAGGTTCATGCAGAATTGTGCTGCTCCAGGACACCTGGCCTTCCAGAGCTGCCCAGTGGAGGCAGAAGGAATGGCATGGCATCTGAGGCTCTGTGAACTTGGGATAATGAAGTACATAGCTTAGGTCAAAGCAATATGGCATCTTCCATGGGAGCCGGGCTAGCACACAAAGTACCATTAGAGAAAAAGCCACAAGTCTCTGCAAAGCAGATGGGAAGACATCCAACACAGTTCACTTTGGTTTCAGGAGAAGTCATGATATCAGTGTGCACCCCTGTGATCGCATTTGGTTTTGGTGATGTGTTGAGATCACCAGGGCCTCCAAAAGGCTGTACCAACCAACTGTTCATCACTACAACAGATACCAGTGTTAATAAACTGATGTCGAGAAAAGGTTATTTAATTATAGCTCATGGTTTCCAAGATCTCAACCAATGAGTTGGTGGCATTGCTATTGGGCCGGGTAGTACAACATGGCAGACTGCTTAGTGGAACCAAATCCACTCATCTTATTGCCATGGAGCAAAAGGGAGGCAGGGGAGGCTGAGTCCCACAATGTCTGAGCAAGCCACACCCCTTAGAGGTTCCACCCCCTCTCCAGAGCATCACTCCAAGGGCTAAGCTTGTAAAAACACATGGGCTTTCAGGAGCCATTTATGTTCCAAACTATAGCAGAGCCTGGACGAGAGACCAGCAAGATGGGGGTATCCTTTTCCTGGCCACTAAAGCAGATTCTAGTCAGGGATGGGATACCAGGCAACAGCAGCACGCCATGGTTCTCTTAATGTGTCCATCAAGATATCCCTGCACCTTAAACACACACCTGATGGAGTCTGCTAAGCCCAACCTTGTCGCAGAACTGGGGGAATTTCTCCATTACTTTCCTTTATTCCCCCTTTCCTGCCTCTGCCATGCAGTTCCCCAGCAGAAGCATGGCATCTGTCTTGGGATTCATTGACACAAGAGAGAAATGGCCAGATGGGAGTAACTGAGAGAAAGCAATAAAAATACAGAACAGGACCCTGAGGCCTTAGGTGAAGAACTAGGTAAACCCCGGCGGGTGGAGGAGCCCGAATGAGTTCACTCTGAGGTGGGGGAGCACGATGTTTGCGCTAAGTCACTCTGACAGCTAGTGCTGTGGGGGTTCAGCGTGTGTGAAGAACAAAGGCAGGGCATTGCTTCTGGAGTAGAAGAGTAATACAAATTTATCTGTGAACATTTGAAAACACAGGGAAATTTCTAGAAGAAAATAAAAGCTGCCTGTAACCCGACCATCCAGAGATAAACATTGCTAAATTTTTTATACATTTCTTTACAGGCCCATGGGCATTTAGATGTATTATTATTTTTGTTGTTGTTGTTCAGACTTGAGATTCTACTACACATAGTTTTTATATTCTGTTTTCTCTCTATTCTTATTCTTAACACATTGTGAGCATGGTCCTTGTCCTTGACAATTTTCTCCAAGATTTTTTTTTTAATTTTAAGAATTTAAAGAATTGCCTTTTATAAATAAGCTGTATAGTTTAACCACTTTCTTCTTGGTAAATATTGAGTTGTCCCTAGTTTTTTGGCATGATCAGTGGGATTGGGACAAAGATTCTTCCACAGTGGGGACTTGGGGTTCCTCTCCAGTCATTTCCATGGGGAAGAATCCCACGACAGGAAGTTCTGTGTAATGTGTGGCTCCATTTTGTAAAGATTTATCCTCCAGTGGGTCAGACTTCCCCGTTGCTGCGACAGAACACCTGAGAGAATAGTTTACACGGGAGAGATGTTCATTTTGACTCCAGGTTTCACAGGCTTCAGGAATGGTCATTTGGCTTAGCTGGTTCTTGGCCTGTGCGAGTATCATGGTAGAAGGGGTCTGAGCCCAAAGCTGACTTAAAGGTGTCTGGGAAGGAAAGGAGAGGGGAGGGGAGAGAGAAGGAGCAGCTTTCCCCCTGCACCGCTGCTGTTCCGCCCGGACTCCCGCTTCTCTAGGCAGGTTTCCCTACTCAATCATTCTCCAACAGGGCAGAAACCTCCAGAGCACCCCCCCTCACCAAGCCACTGAGTGTATTCTCCTTGTCCCCAGGTGTCCGCCCACCCAATCAGTTTGACAGCTGAGATTGTCACATTCAGGAAATCTTGGCCTGTGGGAGACTGAGGCTTCAGTTCCCACTCGAGGGATGGACTCTGTAAAGTTTACCTCTTTCATAAGACACACACATTTAAAGTCAGTTTTTGTTTTATGACTGAAGCCGAGATGCTTTCACAACCCCGGGCATGTCTATCTCTTCTCCCAAGAAGAGTTTGGTCCCCACCCCTTACCCTTTCTGTGAGGATTGAGTTCTGGATCACTTGCACTGGCGACTGCCCGTGGTGAATTCTCCCTTTTCTAATGGAACTGAGAAAAATGAGGGAAACGGTTGAGGTTAGAGCCAGGAGCCAGGCCTTGATGAGCGGGGGGAGGGGGGTGTTGAGTGGGGAGGGTAGCCGAGTCTTATTTTAGTTCAAAATGTACCTGCTTGGGTGAGCCATGGAAGGATACTCAACTCAGGAAAACCACAATATCACTTTGTACGGTTCTGAAAAAGAAGTTGGGTGACCAAGGGCAAATTATTTTTGGTTTTTGTTTTTGCAGAAAATAACGCTCAAGTACTTATAATAACCACAAATACTTATCTAAAGGAGTCATACTGACAGTTTTCCAAGATCAGTTCATCTGATTTTAAGGTAAGGTCTTACTCTGCAGCTCTGTCTGGCCTTGATCTCATGGTAATTCTCCTGCCTCAGCCTCCTTGAGCGCTAGTGTTACTACTATAATGGTGTATTGTCTCACTTTACCTAGCTTTTGATTCTTCATTGGGTAAAATAACACAACACAAATTTGGCTTCATTTTGCTTTTTAGATAAGATATTGAAATGATTACCTTGGTCAGAGCTTGGTCAGGGAGGCAGAGAGGTTGGGTAAAGTCTAACAAGGTTTAGCTTTGGGGGTAACATGCAGTTTTTCACTGCTGTGAGGTGTGTGTGTGTGTGTGTGTGTGTGTGTGTGTGTGTGTGTGTGTTAGCTTCGATTCCAGAGCTCAAGCAGCTAGAGGTTCCGTGGAGATACAGAGGCTATCCTGGTCTTCAGCATCCCCACACACTCTCTTCTCTGGTGCTTTAGGTGCTCATGCACACGTGGGACTCAGAAGTACACCACGGGCTGGCTCTGAGTTTGGGTCTGCTGTGATTGGCTCTGTGCTATCCATTAATGATCGCTGGCATCCTTTCAGAGGGTGTTGGCAGGGTGATAACACAATTAGCATCTCCTCTTTGACAGAGGATGGGGTGAAGACAAGCTGACTTTGGGAAACTGACGATCACTGGTAATTAGGAGAAGCCCTCAAGGGGAAGGTGAGGTTATTTTCACAAGTGTACCCAAATGCATGTGTAGCTAACAACCCCTTGGAAACAACTGGAGGTCAAGGCAGATCAGTGTCCCCTGGTCCCAACCTTTTCTGGGTTGGGGTGGGTATGGTCATTCTGCACTTACGTTTTAGCAAGACTATACAGCCAATACATCTAGAACCACTGGTGATGTTTCAGGAAATTTATTTAAAATTCAATTTGTACATTGCGACTTTAAGCACTACTTTTGGGGAAGTGTGTTCTGTGTGACGCAGAATCAGTTCGGGATTATGGACTCGGAGGGAATATGTATAATTTTTATGCACTGTGTTTATTGGCACATTTGTGTTAATAGCCAATAAGATGATATTGCCATCTTAATACTGTGTGAATCTCCGTGACTCCGTGGCTAATGAGTGGGGCCTCTGAGTGCCTGACTGAGGGGGAGAGGAAGCTAGATGGGCTCGGGGGTGTGGGGAAGGATGTTGGAAATCCAAATGTTGGCTTGGCAGCTTGTGTCCGTGTGGTGCAGAAGAGGGAACCCGCAAGGCAGATGGGAAATCTGGATCTGCTCAGGGACAGAACCACCCAGGAGGTGCTGACATGCTTGCACAGCAAAATGACCTTCCTTGGAAGAGAGAAAACAATTGCAGCGATATTTAGTTTTCAATTAAATAAAGCCGTGCCCTCTTGATTTGTTTGCAGTGACCCTTCTGCTCCCAGGAACCAGGGATCTTGCCTTTTGCAGTGAATTCACAGTGGCTTCTGGACACATAACAATGCTGGATGGCTGAGTCTCCAGCTCTGATCCAGCTCCTGGCTGTGGAATGCAGCTCATTGCTTTCAAAGCATACATCTCACATTAAATTATTCATGGGAATTTGGCAGGAAACAATCAAGTATTTTATACATATATACTGCATGGACATGCTGTGTGTGTGTGTGTGTGTGTGTGTGTGTGTGTGTGTGTGTGTGTGTGAACTCCACTATTAAGAAAGATTTGAATCTCTCAAAAAGATTTATTTTTATTTAGTGTACATGTGTGCCTGCTTGTCCGAATGTATACCATTGTACATGCAGTGCCCAGAGAGGCCAGAAGGGGGCGTCAGGTTCCCCCAGAGCCGGAGTTACAGGCAGTTGTGAACTGTCTGATGTGGGTGCTGCAAACTATACTGAGGTCCTCTGCAAGGCAGCAAATGCTCTAAACCACCTAGCAAGCCATCTCTCCAGCTCCAGGATCTGTGTCGTCATAAAGGAGCCTTGGAAACAGCTGTCTTCAGCTTAAGAGAAGGGCACACAATGGTAACAGTTTGGGTAGCAGATGAAGCTCTGGAATAGTATTTTTGTAAGTCCAGCTACATCCCCAAATTACAAAACATTTTCACCTAATCACTCAAGGTTTAATTAATTACTTAATTTCTATATTTTGCCATATTTTCATCTTGAATTTGCCTGAGAGTTTTCTTTCTTTTTCTTTTTTCTTTTTTTTGTAGTGGTGATGTTTAAGTGTGGGCAAAAGAAGCATGTTAGTTACCCCTACATGGCTGGTGGTGTTGTGATTTGTTCCACTAGCCTGCGAAGTCCTGGAGACCATGTTTTCCTTATTGACAGAGAAGCTGAGATTTGTTAAATGAATTCTTGAAGAGGCTGTCACTTTGGGCTGAACTTGGGCTACAACAGACTAAATCAAAATAGGGTCACTTTCCCCAAAGTTCTATACTGCTTAAAATGAAAGCAAGGAAATTAAAAGCTATTACCCCAGGCATGAATGGGCAATTGTAGCTACCAGGATAGGGAAAGAAAGTCAGTCTGTTTGAACTTTTCTAAGGTAAGTGACTCTGTTCAGAAGAACCCAATATGTTTTTGTACTGAAGATTGAACTTAGAACCTCCAGTGAGGACAAGCATTGTATCCCTGAGCCACACCCCAGCCCCTCACTGGGGGATTCTAGGCAGGGGCTCTACCACTGAGCCACACCCCAGCCCCTCACTGGGGGATTTTAGGCAGGGCCTCTACCACTGAGTCACACCCCATCCCCTCACTGGGGGATTTTAGGCAGGGCCTCTACCACTGGGTCACACCCCAGCCCCTCACTGGGGGATTCTAGGCAGGGGCTCTACCACTGAGCCACACCCCAGCCCCTCACTGGGGGATTCTAGGCAGGGGCTCTATCACTGAGCCACACCCCCATCTCCTAACTGGGGGGTTCTAGGCAGGTTCTCTACCAATGAATCATGCTCCCAGTTCCCTTCCATATTTTATTTTGAGACAAAAATCTTACTGCTTTGCCCAGGCTGGCCTTGAGCTTGAGATCTTCCTGCCTCAGCTTTCCAAGATGATGGGATGAGAGGCTTGTACCACCATACCAGGCTGTGGATCTGCTTTTTGTCCCTTGCTTCCTCATTCTGCTGCCTCTTTTGTCTGTAAATACTATCCCGGATTGCAGAGCAGAGTTCTGTGATCTTCTTCTGGTCTAGACTGCTAAGCGATTGGGAGTCAGCGTTTGCTAGTAGAAACTCTATTCAGCTCAACCCCAAGTTTTTCTTTCATCACAGTCCCACGAACATTTTTGAAGAGCATGTGCTGTGGAGCTCGGAGGCCTAGGATTGGGTCTCTTCTGTGCTAGCAGCCAACTGTGCTGCAGGAATGACTGACCTTCCCTTCCAGGGCCTTGACCTTCTCTGAAAAGTATGGAGTCTTATTTCTCTGGGCTGGGGCTCAGCCAAAGCAAAGGGCGCCAGAGTAGGTAGTCACAGCTGCCCAGCGTTATGCTTTCATCAAGATCTGGTGCATTTCCCCTCATTCACCCCAGAGGCCACGTGCCCAGGATCTCACTGCTGCTTGCAAACTGGCCCCTCTTAGCCACACTGACACCTCTCCATCCTACTTCATCCCATCCCACCAGCATTTCCTGAGCTCAGAGCTCTCTTCACTAGCTCACTATCTGCCTGGCCTCTCCCCTTCGGCTTTGGGGATGTTTTATTCTCCTCCATGCTCCCATGGACTTCGGCTGTCCCAGGCAATCCCAAGTGCATCCTGCTCTGCCCACTCATTTTATTCTACAGAGCTTGGAATGGGACCGAAGCCCTCATTCGTGCCAAGCAACGGCTTTGCTTCCAATTCACATTCCTAATTCCCACCTGCTCATTCTGGCACCATGCCTCTGTTAAATCCTAGGATTGCAGCTCTTCCTTCTCCAAGAAGCCCGCCTTGTTTGCTTCCCAGGCATCCTCATACTTGCCTTTTTCTTTCCACCGTACCTTTTCAGAACGCTGTCCTGTGAGGTCCTCCAGAGTGAGGCCAGATCCTTCTGAGTGAGGCTAGGTCCTCCTTAGGTACCTAATTCCACACCTGAAGTTGGATAAACAATATGGCTATAATCAGGATAATGATAATAACTGCCCATTTTGAGAGCCTCAGAATATTCCAGTATTGCAGGATCAAGTGTCAATACTGGAGCCTGGCATGATGGTGTATTCTTATCCCAGTATTGGGAGGTGGAGGCAGAAGGATCAGAAGTTCAAATCCATCCTCATCTACATTGAGAACTGAAGACCAGCCTGGTCTGCATGAGACTCTGTCTCAAACAAACAAATAAAATAAATAGATAATGCCATCCAGGAGTGGGGGTTTGGCTATACCTGATGACCAAAGTGGAGGAGGGAAATAAGAAATATGCTATTTACAGCCATCCGTTTGCTAACAAGAGCTGCTAGACACACTGCATAGATGACCAGTCCCATCTCCTTTGTAGAGATGGGACATGCAGGTGCTGGCACAAAGTGTCAGTGAAGAAGAGGAGGGTGAAGGCTGTGGACAGAGAAAGTGAAAGTAGATTCCACTGAGACTCCCCCACTCCCTCAGGTCTCAGCTTCCACAGGGTAACTGGGTGCCAACACCGTAAAGTCACCTGCTTGGTTCTCCAGTCATTCCCAGGCCCATCTGGCAGCGACTGGCTGTCTTGTCCCTACATGCACTCTTCCATTTGTAGATTCTCCAAATTTCTTCCTTAAAAAAATATGCAATTTAATAACTGTACTTAGGTGTTTTTTTTTAAAGAGCCCATGGTATTTGTAACAACTGCTATGACTCTATTATAATACAAGAAATTTCATTATGATATGAGTGCATTTTAAGTCCCCCTACTCCCAGCAGCATAATGTAAAGATCATTCCGCATGTTGGTGAGAAAGAATCAAGAACAGTTTAGGGAGTGGATGGGAACACTGTTTCTTGTCATAGACCTAATGGAGCTACTGTGGTATTTGTGTTTCTTTCAGCCCCGCTGCTGTACACCAATGAAATATTATGTTTTTCCCCTCAGTGCACCTACACCCGTCATCTTTACAGTCAATGAATTCCCCTTCAAGTCCTGCCATGTGAAGTGTTTGCCATTTCTCGGCCCCTTTCCCTCCCAGTCATTTACCTGGTTCTTGGCAATCGAGGGTCAGTGCTGTGTCTCGCTAATGTTCTGTGTAATAGAAATGAGCGTACCCATGTTACTCACACGGAAGCCCAGCGAACGGTGGCTGTTGACGTGCAAAGGGCAGATTGGAAGCCTGGCTTTATATTTTTTTAATCCTCTTTGTTTTCTGGAGCTCTACACTCTAGCATAATCTTTCTTTGCATTTAAACTCGCCTACTGAGAATGTACTTGGGATAAAGCTGGGAGGGGAAGGCAGAGGCTAGGCTCATTTTTAAGAGGCCTCCTGGAGGTCTCTGCTTGCCTCTCTGATAATTTTATTCTTCAAGTCAGCCAGATTCAGCTGGTTTCAGGGTGAGCTGATGATGTGCAGGAGAATACCCTCACAGGAAGAGGGAGTCTCCAGGCTTCCTGGGAGGTGGGACTTGCTAGGTGTTGAACCTAGTGGTCCTTCAGAGCTCTCTTTATTGTGCCTCAATCTGTATCCAAGACCTGTTCTAACATTGCAAAGCTCACACCTCTAGGTACCAGTCGAGAAGAGGTTGACCCCTGTGGACTGTTCTAGAGCAGGTCACGCTGCCCTGTGCCTATTTTTCCAGGGAGAATCATCCAGCATTATTCCCTCCTCTATTGTTTAGATGTGGTCCTGCAAACTTAAAAAGAAAAAGTGAAGCAGCCAGATGTGGTGGTGGAAGACATCCATAATCCAGCACTTAGGAGACTGAGGCAGGAGGATTACAAGTTTGAGGTTAGCCTGGGTTACCTCAGAGACCTTGTCAAAAAAAGAAAAGAAAAGAAAAGCCGAATCTTATGATTTTTAAATGTTGACAAACTAAAGTGAAAAATAACAGCTGCATGGCAAATGGCCCTGGGGTGCAGAGGCGGCCGCATGCTACTGTCTGACCCCTGACCCCCGCATGCCGCTTTCTGACCCCTGCTGCCTCCTGAACTTGCCAGGCGGTCTTCTTAGTCATGGCTTCAGAGAAGGGACTAGAGCTGAAACAGTTCAGGTGTCAGGTTGGCTTCCCTTGATGCATCATCATGGGTTTGGGGCCAGTCTGAGGCTGGGCAGTGTGACATGTCCCAGTTGCTAAGGAGTAGCCTTCAGGCCTTAAACAGTAGAGCCCCCAAAGGTGAGCAAGTCCACCTCCCTGAACTTCCAGCCATGGGAGTGCCAGGCATTCTGCCAAGACGTGGCTTCCCACGTCCATATCCATGCCTATCTGAGAGCCTCTTGGTGGGGTGTTAGGGGGAGAAGTGCGGCTGAGTTCTGGGCAGGAGATAGGAAAGTTCCATGTGTTAGTCAGTCCTCTGTCATGGTGACAAAATGCCTGGGGGAAGTGACTTTAGGGACTTGAAGAGGGGAACGTTTATTTTAGATCACGGCATCAGCTGGCTCCATTGTTGTAAGGCCTGAGGCAGTATCCAGCACTATAGCAGAATGGGTGTGACTGAGCATGGCTACTTACCTCCTGACAGCCAGGAAGCAGGGAGAGAGACAGGAGAGAGGCCGGGTAACATATAACCCTCAGTGCACGTTTCTAGTGCATTCACTTCCTCTGCTGTGACCTCACCTCCTTCCTCCTGCACCTCCAGCAATGCCATTAATATGTGAATTCCCCAACGTGTCCACCCATAGTTGACATCAGAGACCTTAGGACCCAACAAAGTCCATCAGCTAACAGCTGAGCCTGTAACATAGGAACTTTGTGGGGGGCATTGTATATTTAATCACTTTCAGAAAGGGGGACTTGAGGGATGCTATTCAGGAGATATTCTGAATGGATGTAGCTGAGGGCAGAGCTTTGTTTGGCTTGTTTTTGAGGATGTGGCCTGGACTCTCAGTGCTGCATTCTGAAATTCATAATGAGAGGAGCTGGAGCTTCCTTAGTTCCTTCTTCTTCCGTGTGTCCCTCAGCCTCTGTGTCAGCACATGTCGGGTTACACCTGCTTCTTTCCCAGAGCATCTGATGACTTTCTGGGGCCAGGGATCTCGTCCTCTTTGTTCCTGGCAAGATGGCCACTACTGTGAAGTTGCCTATGTCCATGTGCAGGAGAGGAGATGGGGATCTTGACATTCACTGTCCTGAGAAGAATTCACTGAGCAGACATCAGTTTATTCAAGGAACTTTAGGTGGTGAAGAAACTTTTCAAAGACCATAGTGGGCTAGCTCCATGGGTGCTGCCTCCTCAGTGCCATCTTGGAGACAGCCTTGTGTTACCACTCAAGGGTCACAGGAGCTGATCTAGACAAGAACTCCTGTGCACAGCAGGACTGAGGCTGAGAGCACCTGGGTTCAGGACGCTGAGGGATGGTGGTGGCTACAGAGGCATGTGTGGAGGCTGGCAGGCAGAGCAGGCATGAGGAGTGTGGGCAAAGCTGAGCTCGCAGTCAGCTCTGTCCCAAGCTGCTCATGCTCCAGCAGAGTCCCCCCCGGTGCCAGAGCCTGTAGGTCTGTCCCATTTCCATGGCCCCTGCTTCCAAAGGTGACGTCAGCAGCTGCATAGTGGGATGTGCTGATTGGCTTCCCAGGATTCTGTGTGGTGTCAACCTGCAGTGGCTGATGACTGTGTAGGGATTGAGCTTAATGGCTTTGTCCTGAACATTGAGCAGTGCCACTGTGGCTCATCTTCACATTCTAAGCTCCCAGCGCAATCAGGGCTGGCCTTGCCGAGTAGGTCTTCATGTGGAGAGCCCTGTGCTCTGAGTGCTAACTAGGACACTAAGCGACAGTGGCACAGAGCCTGCTGCTCTGGTCTAAGGCTATTTCTTGGGACTCAAAGGGGTTCTTTTAAAATGGCCCTCACCTTTGTCTGCTCAACAGCTGCTTCCTGTCCATGGCATCCTCTGCTTCCTGTCTATGGTGTCCTCTGCTTCATGGCATCCTCTGCTTCCTGTCCATGGCATCCTCTGCTTCCTGTCCATGTGTCCTGTTTCTGTCCATGGTGTCCTCTGCTGGAGGTTCCTCTCTGACATCCAAGCCCCCTTCTCTCCAGCACACTCTTAGAACTTTGTGGATTCTGCTTAACAGGACCAGGTGTGACTCTCATTCCTACTTTCTCAGGTCTCAGCAGAGCCTGGCTTCTGCTTTATTTCTATCTATCTATTTTTATCTCAGGTGCTTTATTTCTACCTGAATAGTAGTTATGGACAGCAGAGAAGGGACAATTCTCACAGAAGTCCTTCCTGTGGTTAGTCCTGGTCTGTGGGTCGACACCTTTCTTTGTCATTGCAAAGTCTGCCAGCATGAACTCAAGTGGACAAGGTTCTATGTCCCCAACCTCTGCACTACCTACTGGTAAGCATCAAACAAAATTTATCTGGGAATTCAAAGTGTGTGTGTGTGTGTGTGTGTGTGTGTGTGTGTGTGTGTGATAGTCTGTTTTCCACAGCTATAGCAAAATACATAAGGATGGTACTTTGTAGCATGTGTATTTACCTCATAGTTTTAGAAGTCAAACATTCAAGATCAGGTTTTCTCATTGACACAGCTTCTGGTGAGGGCCTCCTTGGCTATTACATGGTGACAGAAGCATGTTTGAGAGTAGCCATGAGGTGACAGGAAAGCCAGAGAGTGGTGAGCGCTGTAGAGTCCATTTCTGTTGCTCTGCTCTGAGTGATAACTCAGTTTCCTTGAAAACTACCTTAATCCCACTCAAAGGCAGCTCCCTAGTGATTTAACCAGCTCTCACTAGGCCCTACCTTCTTATCATCAGCACACTGGGAGCCAAGCTTCCTGCACTCAAATCTTTGGGGAGTGCACTAAGATCCTACACAAACCACAGCAGCAGGATTAGGGGGATGTGGTAGCTTGAGGGATAAATGTCTCTCATAGGCTCATGTATTTAAAACTTGGTCCTCAGTTGGTGACGCTGTTTGGGGAGGTTATGGAACCTTTAGGAGTTGGAGCCTTACTGGGGGAATTACATCACTAGGGATGACTTTGAGGGTTTATGGGCTCACTTCATTTCCTCTTCACTCTCTTTTGCTTCCTTTATGTGGTTGAAAATGTGATCGGCCAGCTTCCTGCTCCTGCTGCCTGTTGCCGTGCCCTCCCACCAACAATAGACTCCATATCTCTGGAAATGATAAATGCCAAGATAAACTCTTTCTTTCTTTCTTTCTTTCTTTTTTTTTTGGTTTTGGCTTTTGGTTGTGGTATTTTTTCACAGCAAAGAAAGGTGACAGGTGCAGGGGTCTCATGCTCCGTTCCTTTCCCTACTCACTCTCACTATCCATACCTCTTCTCTTCCATGGAAGCAGAGGCCTTTGTGGCTCTCGCCTCCCTGACAATGCAGGTCTGTGATCTGGCCCTTGAGGAGGACCAGTTGTTCAGGTGATGCTGGAGGGAGCGGGACAGAAGTGAAGGGGAACGGCCCTCAGACTCAGGTCGACTTCTGAGGAAGCTGCATAGGCCATTTGCCATCTGTCCTTGGAGGACGGCATGTCGCATGCCTGGCTGGCCTGGCCTGACCCCTTGTTCTGTGCTTCTCGCAGACTGGAAATGTCTCTTGACACTCTGGAGGCCCTGGTCAGTTGAGCGAGGCCATGCTAGTAGCCTTCTGTGTCTCTGCTTCATCTCACAGGTGGGAGTGAGTGGCCTTTCATGTCCAGCTCAAGCTGACACTCCATTCTTGGATTGTCTTCTGCTGAAATGTCTTCTACACTAAGGTGGGAGCCTCCCAAATAGGAAGACCACATTGTCCCAGCATGAGAGGACACACTGGCTGCTGTTATTCCTTACAGACACCCCAGGCAGCTTTTCAAGGGGCTCTTCTGAGGAGAATGGGGTTTTGTGTCTCTCAGTGTCAGCTTCAGTCAGCGGCTTAGCTAGCATAGGCCTATGGTTTGGCCCCACTGTGGCCTTGAGACTTCTAGCAAACTGGGTTAAGATGTGTGCTTTGGGGATTCAGGAGAGTGGAGCCTTGTTTGTTTCAGGAGTGAGTATGTTTCTTTCCCTCTGTGAGGTCAGTTGTTTGAGGCTGGCTTTGTGGGATGTAAGGTGAATCTTCATCCATTGTACCTCACTGTCTCCTGTTGTTCCATCATGGTGAGAAAACTCCTGGCCACCGTGATTATGGAATGAGACAATGCTTTTGTGCTTTGAGAAGAATAGGGCTGTCCACAATCAGGATGCATTATTTTGGGTTCATGGCCATGAGACTAATGTACTCATGAGTTCTCATCACACTTGGTTCAGAACCATCTATCCATTTATCCATCCATCCATCTATCATTCACCCTTCAATCCATTCATCTTTGTAGCCACCTGTGCATGCATGTATCCATCCATATATGTTCACTCACCCATTCATCATCTATCCATGCATATGCATCATCCACCACTCGATGCATGTATGCATTTATCTTTATCCATCATCCATGTATGCACCCATTTATTCAGTCACCCACCTATCCATCTATCTATCCATGCATCCATCCATCCATGCATGAATCCATCCATCATGTATGTATCTACTCGTCTCTTCATCCACCAGTCCATTTCTGCATACATTCATATATCCTTCCCTCCGTCCTCCATACATCTATCCATGCATACATTCATCCACCCACCCACTCATCCAAGACAATGTCTTAAGCACAACTACAAAGGGGCTATTAGAGGAAGATATCTTTCCACCCAGTCTCTGGAAGAGACCAGATGGTTTCTCATATGCCATTAGCATGCTACTTTCATGGCCTTTGAAGGAATATGAAGCATCACTAAGACAAGTCCAGCTCAGAGAAGCAGCAGCTTGACCACGGAAGGAAAATTGGGTTGACCTTCTGGGCTCACCTCTCCAAAGAGAGCTTCCGAGTTCACTGTGGAAACTTTGCCCAACTTAATGAGAGCAGCAAACAAAGTTGTGGGGCTGAGTGACTGCTATGCATTGTTTAGTCTCTTTCATTAATTCCTGCTGCCATTCGGGATGCGGGGATGAACAATAGCAGAGGCCTGTACAGATCAATACCAGATTGCTGATACTGCCTATCTGTTCTTGGAACAGATTAGTTGATAAATGGCATGGGCCATATGTTTTGACAGGTGTGCACCGTACTGCCTGGACCACGCTGGTTTTGTGGAGCTCCATCCCAGGAAACCAAGAAAGCAGATAGAATATTTCCTTTTGGTTCAAACCCCATAGAAAAATGGTTGATTTTGTGCTATAGACAATAGATTTCTAGCAAGAGATACAACTATGAAGAGGGAGGATGGGATGGACTGGACCCTGTGGGTTGGGTTTCAGGTGTGGATCTGGGCTTCATCAGGGGAGAGCAGGAGGAGGTTAATTTTGAAATCAGAAAACTGGGTGACTGATTTACAGGAGGCAAAGCTTCTGGAACCCTGATTACTGGAGCCACAGGGGGAGTCTGGAAGACCCAGAGCAGCAGAAGATAGAGACAGCATGGATGGGGCTTTGTGCAAGGAGTGAGAGATATCCAGGGTACAAGGCTGGTAGTCCTAGGGCCTCTCCAATTCCCAAATATATTTAGCATGGTAGATGTTTGTGACTGCATTAAGCCATCTCTTTTTTTTATTGTTTTGGTGTCTGCCTGTCTGGGATGCCCTGCGAAGTGGTCACACATGTAGCCCAGGACCACTAGGTACTATGTCCTATAATTTTTTAAATTTATTTTTATTTTTTATTTTTTGAGACAAGGTTTCTCTGTGTAGCCTTGGCTGTCCTGGAACTCACTCTGTAGACCAGGCTAGCCTTGAACTCACAGAGATCCGCTTGCTTGCCTCTGCCTCCTGAGTGCTGGGATTAAAGGTGTGTGCCACCACCACCTGGCGGTGTCCTTTTTAGCGTTGAGCTTTAGTGTTGGCCAGGTTTCAGCTGATGTATGTCCCTCCCTTCTCATTCTTCATGGACTCGGGCAGCTAGCATGGGGCTAGCTGGCATGGGGTTAGCTGGCATGGGGTTAGCTGGCATGGTGTTAGCTGGCATGGGGTTAGCTGGCATGGAGTTAGCTGGCATGGGGTTAGCCACTCATGTGATGGTGCATGAAAAGCGAGAAAAAGGCATCTAAGGGGCTTCCGGGGTCAACAACCAGGGCAGGGTAGGAGCAGGGTAAGCAGTGACAACCAGAAAGTCAGATCTGCTCCTAGCCTCCATGATTGTGGCCTGTGGAAGTAGTGAGTGCTCAGAGCACCCCGGGAATGCAAATATTCTATGTATTTCCATTATGGAAACCGAAGCCTTTCCACGGAGTGACAAAAATTGAACCTTCCAGCTTTCTTGTGAAGTAAGTCGGGGCTTCTTAACCCACCTCACAGAAGGGAAACTGAGGCTACAGAAGAGATGTGACTACCATGCAACCACCTAACATGACAGTAGGTAAGCATGCCGTGGCTCACCTCATCTGTACATAGAGAGGTTCTGGGACCCTCAGCCATCTGCAGCTCTCCTCCCTGCTCTGAAGTGTGTGCCCCTTTCTCCACCCAAAGAAGGGATCGTGCATGCTTCTGCAGCCACCCAGACTCCCATGTGGAACTCTTCCCCAAGAACTCATTGCTGGACGAGAGGCAATTACAAGGGGGAATGGTGACCCTGGACTCCGAGAGAGCTGGAGCTGTGATATATGGAATGTCAGCCCTTATAGTTTAGACTTGGCTTTTAAAAAATCTCTAACACCCTCCTAAGAAATGATTTGACATCTTTAAGCTCAACACCGGGCACAAATAAAGCTTATGGCAAAATTAACATAAATCATCAGCATTAATCATGCAGGGTTATTGATAACCCTCTGCATGCATGCATCACAATCCAGGCCAGGAATCTGGCTGGGTGATATTTCTTCCAGCTGTCCTGGCCAACTCCAGCACACATGGTGGCTGAGTGGCTTTCCTTTCCAATTTTCCTCCTTAGCTTGACCTGTCAGAGATGCCCCTGCGTCCGTCCCTGCCTGCTAACTTCACTGTCTGTCTCTCCTTTGCATCTCTTGTCTTGAGAAGCCAGATTTCTGGTCTGTGTCAGAATCCATCCAAGTCTGTGACTGTCACCCACCATGTGACTCCTGGAAGCAAAATTTCTTGGTGACAATTAGTGATGGGTGGCCTGTATTGATCAATCTCAATATGGTAGGCTTCGTTTGTACTTACACACTCCTCTCTGAAGCCACAAACTGTCCCCCTGCTCTGCATGTGGATGCTGGCATGCTCTTAATTTACTAGGAGCTAAGGGGCTTCACTCGTCCAGGGTGCTGGGGTGTGACAGGGCCACGTGAAAGGAGACTAAGGCAAAGGCCTGAGCTTCAGTATCATCCACAGCATCTCAAGGTGGATTTCTTTATTTGCCTTTCTTTTTATCTTTAAAAAATCTTTAAAAAATATTTACTCATTTTATTTTTATGAGTGTTTTATCTGTGTGTGTTTATTTACCATGTGCATGCAGTTCCTGTAGAGGCCAGAAGAGGGTAATGGATCCCCAGGAACTGGAGTTGCATCATGTGCCTGCTGGGGACTGAGTAGGGCCTTCTGGAAGACCAGCAAGTGCTTTTAACTACTGAGATGTCGCCCTAGCTTCTATATTTTCTTTTTGAAGTAAGGTCTCCCTATACAGCCCAGGCTGACCTTGAACTCATAATCCTTCTGGTTCAGCCTTTGGAGTACTGGAATTTTTAAGCCCTTAGAGCAGTGGTTCTCAACCTAGGAGTCGAGTGACCCTTTCACAGGGGTCTCCCAGGACTATTGGAAAACACAGATATTTACGTTACAATTCACAATAGTAGCAAAATTACAGTTATGAAGTAGTAATGAAAATAATTTTATGCTTGGGGTCACCACAGCATAAGGAATTGTATTAAAGGGTTGCACAAAGCATCAGGAAGGTTGAGAACCACTGCCTGAGAGGTAGAATTTTTACAAGCAGAACATGCCCTTCCTTTGTTGAAAAGTAAAGATATGATGTTGCACATCTGTCAGTCCAGGACCTGAGAGGTGAAAATCGGAGAACCAGGATTCGAGGTCATTCTCAGCTACACAGAACCCTCAAGGCCAGCCTGGACTACGACACACATACACACACACATACACACAAACACACACACACACACACACACACACACACACACACACACGAGGCAGAGAGAGAGAGAGAGAGAGAGAGAGAGAGAGAGAGAGAGAGAGAGATTCCATTAAACTGAATCTCTATAGCTCTCTCTAACTACAATGTACCTGTGGTTGCATTAATTAGGTCAAAGATGCATAGGCTGGAAGCTACCTGAGGGATGATCAGGGAAGATTCATAGACATTAGAACACACACGATGTCTTTGTCAAGGTTACCATGGCTACAGTGAAACATCATGGCCAAAAGCAACTTGGGGAGGAAATGGTTTATTTGGCTTATATGTCCAGAACCACAGTCCACTGAGGAAGCCAAGGCAGAACTCAAACAGGGAAGAAACCTGGAGGCAGGAGCTGATGCTGAGGCCATAGAGGGATGCTGCTTACTGGCTTGCTCCCCATGACTTGCTCAGCCTGCCTTTTTATAGAACCTAGAACCACCAGCCCAGGAATGCCACCACCCACCATGGGCTGAGCCCTCCCCCATCAATCTCTAAATAAGAAAATGCCTTACAAGTTTGGCTGCAGGCTGATCTTATGGAGACATTTTGTCAGCTGAGGCTCCCTCCTCTCAGATGATGTTGAGTCTAGCTTGTGTCAAGTTGACATAAAACTAGCCAGCACACAGGGAATCATGATTGCTGGATTTCCACTGAAGACCATCTGGGGCAGGAAGGGGTAGGAAAAAAGAGCCCAGAGCATTCCAAAGGTAGGAACGTTAAGGTTGTAGACAAAAACCCAGATCAAGGGAGCACTTGAGATTTTCAGCCTTGGCTGGAGGTCAAGTGCTGTAGAGGGAGGTGAGGAGTGAGTTCTACATCAACAGAAGCATCCAACACAGGCCTGAAGGCCACTGTGGGGGAAGGCTGAAGAGGAAGAGAGACTTTAGAAGACCTTTCAGGGGAGGTGACATTTAAGGTCCCTGCTGCCCATGCGGGCTTTGCAATCTGCTTCATGTGCTCTAGACTGAAAGCTTGCCAGGTAGAAGCCATAGTTTATTTTTCCCCAACTTTGGCTTGGCCAGATCTGCAGCCTCAGTGGGGTGTGTCCTCCTACTGCCTCATTTTGTAAATCTCCTTACAACACTGATGGTTCATTATAACAGATCAAATTCATTTCACAAGGCCCCACACCTAGATGAAGAGCTGCAGGCAATCGATGGCTGCTGAGAGGGGGAGAATCAGTTTTCCTCAGAGAAGAGCCCCTCCTCACAGGTTATCCAATCCAATGCTAAGCAGTCATCACTCTAAACACATGTACATAGTAGCAACACTAAGAGGACTCGCTAGGACACACACACACACACACACACACACACACTCACACAGAGGCTTGTGTGTATTAGTAATAATTACAGAAGAGGAGGTCATGAAGCTGAGAGAGGTTGCGGAGGTCAAGAATTGGACAGGTGGAGAAGGAGGCATGAAAATGTTGTAAGGACAGTAGTTGTGTATAAAATAATCAAACAAATTTTTTTTTTCAGGTAGTACAATGCAGTCCCTTTGTGGAGAGGAAGTGGAAGGCAGAGTAAACATTTTCATTCTTCCCACACCTGGATCTGCTGTGCCTGACTCATCAGTGACAACCAGAGGCAGGTATCATCGCTAAGTAGCCTAGCATGGTGTGGATTTTGACAACTAAAAAAAGGAGGTTGGTAAGTGACAGGGAGTGCAGGAATGGGTGTGTTTGGGAACAATGAGGTTGTTATTAGTTTTGGCCCAGCTTTTCTCTGTCTCTAGTCATCTTTCTAGGAATCGCAAGGATCGTTGTGTTTTAGGATTCAAGGTTCTAGATGATACTTCAACTATTCTGGAAGTATTACAGGTCAGGGAAAGCACTCAATGCAAGAATTTTAGCTTTTGTAAGACACAGTTCTAAGTCTAGTCTGCTTCAGGTGAAGCTTGATCCAGCAGAGTAAAAGACCTTAGGCCCCATTGTCGGCTTCATCCTTAGCTTCCTCAGGCTATATGTTACCTCTTTCAAGAGCCTCCCAGCCCTCTGTTTATGAGTATCTATGCTTCTTGTGATTGTAATTTTGGCATGCTCACAGCTGTTAGTGCTTGGCCAGGATTGGGTCATTGATACCTGGGGTCTGGTTAAAGTCATGTATCAGTTGAAGGATGACCATTAACATCCAACTCCAATGGCACCTGTGATGTCAGCCCCATGACTGGGGAGTGGGAGGGGTGGAGATTCATCAAAGGAAATTCAGAATCCCCACTACCAAAAGTGAGCTGCAGGATAGAAATACCCAACACTTTTGACTGGAAAGATACTTTCCTGAGAAGATGGCTTTACCCTAGGAACTTCCTTAGATTTCCTGGAGGATCCTGAGTCTTTACTGTGTGTGGGAGTGAGGGATTGGGTGTGCCTGTCATGGTGTCATGTCATGTCACCAATCACATGTCTTGTTCCATAGCTGTAGGAGTGAAACAAGAGTCCGGTGTCCATGCATGTGTGTGTGTGTGAAGGCCAGAGGCAGATGCTGGGTTTCTTCCACAATCATGCTCCACCTTACTTTTAGAGAGACGGTCTGTTCTGTGAGCTGGGAGCCCACACATTTGGCAAGACTGTCTGGTCAGAGAGCTCCCGTCCCCCCCCCCCCCCCCGACCAGTGCTGGGGTTACAGATGTGTGCCACCATGCCCCTTTTTACCTAGGTCCTGAGGATCTGAGCTCAGGCCCTCATGTCTGTGAGGCAGGCACCTTATCCACTGAGCCATTTCCCAGGCCCTGATTTTCTGTTTCTTTTGCTGTTATCATCCAACATATGGCAGAATTCACACCTTGAGGTGTCTCAACACTCAGGTCTAAAGAAAAGGTCAACAGCTGAGAAGAACCATTTCCTGGTGCATGTGTGACATGGAAGCTGACAATGAACTTCCACTGTGGAAGTTCAGGACCTGCAGATACACAGTCTTCTGCTAGCCATAGACCCATCCATCTCCAGGCAGGTTTCTCTCTACCGCCCAGGTGGGTCCCAAATATGTGGTCCTCCTGCCTCAGCCTCCTGAGTGCTTGGATCACAAGCAGATACCACCACACCATGCTAAGGTTCTCCCTTGGAGCAGAGCTTGCCTTATGGTAGACGGCAAAGCCTTCATCTTCTTCTCTCTTCCTCTCCCTCCCTCCTTCCTGTCCCTTCTCTCACCTCTCTCCTCCTCTGTGATTGTTCTCTCCTGGAGGTTTCTGCAGGAATCTTGCTCATTAGCTGTGTCCCCACCCCCCACTGCCCAGGGACAGTCTCTGTAAGTGGTACCATCTGCAGATATGACTAGGTCCCTTAATTTTATGGTTTAAAATACATTTGTTGACCTCTGTGTAATTCCCATATTTTAGTCATTTTTGTGTCATGACTCAGGACTCATTCATTAAGCACAGTGCTTCTCAAATGAAGGACGGAGGTGGAAATCCTTCTTAAAGATGACACTTCATACTGTTCAGCCTCTGTCATAGCCCGTGTGCCTGCTGGTGGTGAAGGGTCTTTCTGGCTAAGGGTGGCTCTTCTTCATGAAGGCCACCATTTAATATGTCATTCTGGACAAATCTGGTCCAATAGATCTGAGCTGTCCCCACGCTGACCCTGGTTATGCTTTGTCGACCGGTGTCTCAGGGAAGACATACCTGTTTTGAGGTGGGAGGTGATGGGGGCAGGCTGAGGGCAAGATGAAGTTCAGATTTTGGGTTTGGGGCATGTTGGTGTGTGACTCTCCCCATGGCAGCTTATCTTCTGGGCTTGCTCGCCGTCTTGGTTGCTCCCACGACTCATCTTAATGCCTTTTCATAGCAAATTAAGTTTTGGATACAATGATTTGTGCTGTGCACGCAGTCTCAGCTTCGTGAGCAGCCTTGAACAGTCTCTCCCCTTCCCAACATCCTGGAAATGATGTTTCCATTTGGGAAACTGAAAACATGCCCCCCCCCCAATAAATCACCCAATAACTCTTTCGAAGTTTGAGATTTGGGAATGACCTACAGAGAGCAGTGTTCTGTCTTGATTGTCAGCATGGAGGCAGTGGTGGTGGCTGTGGTTGTTGTTGTGGGACTCATGAGCCCCCACCCCCGACTGAGGAGCTAGTGACAGTTGATGGCTTCTGGGGCAGGGAGATTTAGTTTTTTTAAGTGTGTGTGGCCCCTGGTAGGTCAACCTTGTTCTAATGAAGAATCTCATATCCTTGACTGTATGGATGGCACAAACTGGAGCAGGTGAGTTATAAATTAAAAAAAAAAAGAGGAAAGAGATGAGGGAGAAGGTGGGTATGGGTGTGGGAGGAGTTAATAGGGAGGAGTTGAGGGTGAACATAATAAGATACCTTTGATGAAATTCTCCAAGAATTTCTAAAAATATTAAAAACACGGATCTGATGGCTCCATACGGTTGTATACTGCAGTTGCATTTTAAAGACAGTCATCAAATTCACCACCTCACCAGCAAGTTGTACCCAGTTCCAGCCTTGAAGAACTTCATAGAAGCTCCCAGGGATGGGTGTGGTGGGGCTCAAAGCAATCCCAGCATGCCAGAGGGTGAGGCAGGAGGATT